>NC_056587.1:6243462-6311007 GCF_018340385.1 Cyprinus carpio
CCTTTCCTGTAATGCGCCTAAGTTTGGAATACATTCCTGCGTCTATCAGGGATGCTGCTTCTGTGAATGGGTGTTTAAGAGACTTCTTAAGACACATCTTTTTACTCAAGCTTTTAATTTGTCAATTTGTGTATCTCTTTTTGATACGCAGTGTTTCTTTGATTGTTTGAACTATTTTTGTATGGATGTTGTAGCGCTTTGGAGCAATGTGAAAGTCGCATTATAAATACACTTTATTATTATTATTATGACTTATTATCTTAACGTTATACCACGAACCCTAGGACACATACAAAACATCGTGTCCTTTCATTATTCATCACTACTTATTTTAACACAAGCCACCAAAACCAAAAGCTACATGCTATGCTAGCCTTCATGCAACATCACCTAGCATTGGAGAGACATCAACATTGGCTCGCGATATACAAAAACTGTATCAATCCAAGACGTGGTTTATTAATCCTGTTGTGGCATATTTTCATGCACAGCCCTGTGCGTTTTTTGCTCTTACACTGCACATTAAACAGGGTCAGTTTTCGCCATTTTAAGCAAATGCTGAATAAAATTTACCATGATTTAAGTTTTGAAAAACTCCGGGCACGCCATCTTTATTATTCAGTGGAGGTGACCATTCCTTTAAGACTGGAGCTCTCCACTCGTCCCATGGTCCTCCAGGAAATAACTTAGCTTTCCTATAAATGTAGCCTAGTACTGAATAACATTCAGATATATGTTTCAATAACTGATGAAAATGATGAAAATAAACAATGACTGCGACAATATATGGTTTTATCTCTGCTCTTCCAAGCCATCTCACATATTTTTATAAAGAATAAAGTTTAAAATGCAATCCCCATTGGAGAATTAAGCCTTTACTGAATAAAGTTATTTTTGTTGTCTTTGCTATTTATTTCAAAGAGGTATTCCCGATCGCTGCATAACTTTACGGTTGAATCACTGATTGTCAGAATGGACCATTCTAGACGATGCTTTTCATACTTGTTTCTGGACCTTGACACTGAAATTTACCTTGGGCAGTCCCCCCTGTGGTACCAATACAAGCCTCTATGTTTGCATCCAAAATAGCTTAAAGTGTGTTCTGAAAGTACGAACTAAACTTTTACAGGTTTGGAATGAACATGAGGGTAGAAGTGATTAATGACAGGTTTCATTTTTGGGGGTGGAAGTATCCCTTTTTAAGCAAAAGAATAACAAAAGAAAAATATTAATAACTGAATCACACAAAACTTGCACTTGTTCAATAATGTGCATTATTAATCTGGTGACTGTAGTGTTAGTGTGGAGAGAGAGAGAGAGAGAGAGAGGGTGATTTTGCGTGAGACTGTGATTTATTGAATCGTTGTAAAGGGTGGTGAGTGAATGTGTGCACGTGTATGTGTGCATGGTTGTGCTTGCAAGATTTTTGTTTGTTTTTTTGTGTATGCATGGGTTGGGATTCGCAACTGTATGATTTTTCTTTCTTTTATGCATCCCCATAAATTATCCATGGGCTTTCTCTCTCAAAGAGTAACACTGAAAGACCAATTATTGGGAAACAGCACTTACTGTAACACAGCTATTTGCCAATAAAAGTTTCCTTAACAGTATAAACAGTGAATAACCATTTACAATGCATTCCCACTTGCAAATAAAAAAAAAAAAAAAAAAGAAAAAAATTTTGTGATGCTGCTCACAAACTGTATTTTTAATGCAGCCAAAGTCTCAATAAAAACTGTTTTTTTCACTGGGTATATTTTTTTCTGTTTCTGTTGCAAGACAACGAGATGAGAGATGTGAAATAGAGACTGTAAAGCGGCCCATTAAGACTACATAGCCTAACCAGCTCTCCGTTAGATGTTAATCTGCACAAAAATCCTGATTCAAAATCATGACATCGTCTAATGAAATCAAATACACATAAGATAAAGACAATGACCGTGCTGTGATGTCAGCTATATTTGCATGTAAAATAGAGCTAGAAGTGACAGAATATCTTGATTAACCTAAGCGCTGCTCCTCATCCCCTCTCTGAACAGAGCAGATGCAAAGAGAGGTGTGCACGCGCTTGGAAAGAGAGACCTCACGCTTGTGCGGCAATATAGCGTACGGTCCGGTCCAAAAAAAAAGGCTACCAACTTGTCGCGGGAACTCACTATACAATTGCCAGTAGCCACTGAGCTTTACCACTGATAGGCAGGCGGTGCATCAATATACACACTCCACCTCACGCAGCGAAAGGGAGAAGGGTAAATAACTGCAGCCTGGAGATCTCCAAATGGGGGCGGGAATTTCCAAACGGGGTGGGAGCTCCAAAATAGGAACGTGGCTTCCTCCCATTGACAGACAGGCACATGACCGCATGCAAGCGCCAATTTTTCCCCCCAATCAACTCTGGGGTGCAACGCCGCCCATAACTGATTCTAAGGATTTTATTGGTTGTGTCAATTAAAGTGTTGTTTCCTTACACTATCGCGATATGAGATCATTCCAACGCTTTCCCCAACTGGACCTCAGGCCGGACAATGGCACCTTTTAGTTACACCCAGCGTCATCACCCCTTTCTACCCTGCAAATTTCGAGCCCCAGGATGCCCCCGTTGCTTAGAAGAAAAAGCGTTAAGAGCTGCTACTGGGAACTGCTTCGCGGGAGACCTCGTGGGGTGATTCCACGTTTATATCATTAAGCAGAGGTTCAAACTCCAGTCCGAACATCACTGGCCACAAGCTTTGGGGACGCTGCTCAACAGAGAAATATTTATTTATATAGCATTTTTATTTTATGATAATAAATGAACTAGAAACAATGTTTAATTTATAAAATTTTACTTTGAAATGTAAGTCAATAACAATTGGCTGGAGCCAGAGCCAATGGGATAAGTCTTATGCTTGCTAGGAGACCCTGCACCCCAGTTTGGAGGTTCTCTGCCCAATTTTGGAGTTCACGCCCCATTTTGAGGAGATCTCCGGCCTGCAGTTATATCTACTTGGGAGAAAGGTGGGTTAATCCACCTTTGCAGCAAATACGACTTGTGATTGGACTGTATGTCAGCCGACAGCAAAGCATTGGCCAAGAGCAGAAGGCCCCTCCCTCTCCAGGCTTTTTTTTGTAAGTTGCGAGGTTGTGAGCTTCATTTTCTATGGAATTACATTTGGTTCAATAAAATGAACGGCCTTTATAAAACTGAACGTAACTTTTTTCAGAAACGATAAAAAAATATGCCATTACAAAAGAAGAAAACACAATGAATGAAAAATGAACTCAGTCACAACAAATTGTAACATGCTCTTCCAATATGCATCATTCTTTGTTAATGTTTTTCAAGATTCTTTTCGCTAAGCGTGGATTCTGATTATTGCCCAGAGTCTCGCCTGTATCGATTTCGCAGCTTTTTCGTTTGGTGTTTTGGAGTCACAAACCTCTCATGGGGCGGGCCTTAACAGTGATTCTACGTGTGATGAGTGAGCGCTTTTGATGGGACAAGGTGCTGCTCTCGACCGGGATGTACACCAGACGTCACTGCGGTTGCGTCGCATATTGGACATAGCTCTCCGCGGTGATTAAATCTGTACTTTTTTCACAGACAAAAATGCAGTGAAAGAACATGTTTATATTTTAAGCTCATACACAGGTCTAGGTTGTACCCTGTAAAGAATGTTTATACAAAGATTTAAATCGGACATTGAATTTTACAAGAGCTCTTTAGGGCCGAGTTTCTGAAGAATCTATACACTTATTTTGGTCATGTTCACTACACTCAGGAAACTTTTGGATGATATTCGGTGTGTTCCGTCAAGTAAGATTTTGCCAGGCTTGGCTCAGTACATATAAAAAAACATTATATTCGGGTATTAATGACTCTGACCTCCACAGTAACGAAAATAGCATTGTTTGGTTATTCATTTTACATTTTTATTCCTAAACAAATTTCACGATTTCACAAATGCATAATTCTTCCAACTGTAAACCTGTCTTTCTCTGTTTTCCTAAAAAGAAATGGCAAACAATTTGAATGTAATCTCAGTATCGTACTAATAAGCAAAGCTTAAGGACTGGTTAAGAATTTGCTCTGGCCTTGTATCGCTACTTGTGAGGTAAATGTTTAATTTGCTTCGTTTACGTACATTTTAGGCCCCCCCTTTCTGGCTTTAGTTCTATTTTATTCTTTATTGTTTTCGTTTTTTGTGTTTTTTTATTTTTTTGTGGTTGATATTAATGTGATGTTCTGGTTTTTGTTGTTATGGTACTTTGTTTGGTTGAGTGGTTTTTGTTTCTGCTGCGGGGCATAATAAAAAGAAAAAGAAAAAAAAAAGCTCTCGGTGAGCTTGCTCTTTGTAGGCAATACGTCGTGGCCTTGTCATTACGTAAATATGTAAACTAATATTGACCTTGCAATCGTCTACAGTCAGTCTGTAAGCTGATGAGCTCTCAGAGACACACTGAGAGGGCAGCCATCTGTGCTAGCACGTCGTTGCGGGTTAAGTCGGGTTAGTTATTGTCATTCAGTAACACAAGCGGTACGGTCTTAAGCTGGCCTTGGAGACAAGAGCATCAGTCTTCGTGACATCGACACTGAGACGATGCGAAGGCCACAATCCATTATTTACATATTTTGTGACAAATAACCGCACAGAGACCGTTTACGATAGAATGGATTTATGCGCCACTGCACGTTGGCGCTTCTGGTCTAACTTCCTCCGTCAGAGAGCACCTGTCCATCAAAGACGGCCTCACGTATCCCACCTCAGAGTAGAATCACTGTTACAGCCCCGGGCGCCCCCACTGAGAGTTTGTGTCAAAACACCAAATTTGAAAGCAGCTGTGCGGCGTGAAGCGGATTCAAAATCTGTGAACAATGGGCAGTTCAGAATCCACGATTAGCGAAAAACGAATCTTTGCAACAACATTAACAAAGAATGAAGCATATTGAAAGAGACCCTGTTAAATTTTGTGCGACTGAGTGTCATTTTTTTTATTTTCAAATTGGTTTTCGTTTCTTTTGTAATGACATATTTTTGATAAAGTTTCTGAAAAAGGTTACGTTCAGTTTTGTTTATAAAGTTCTACTTTCCATTTTAATAACGTTTCGTTCATTTTTGATAGAAGCAAATGTATCCATAAGCTTTTGCGCTAAGGCTGAGTTTCAGAGTTTCCAGATCAAGAGCTGCGTGACAACACTGCCACTAACACGTGAGTCGCAAGCTCGCAACTGTGGTGGGCGGTATCTTCTCGCAAAGTGGGGTGTTTGTAAACTCGGCTCTGGAAAAAAAGTCCCCCTGGCAATGAGGAGTGCAAATGTCATGTATGTAAGTAATAAGTTTCAACCCTTTCGAGACCTAGTTTTCAGATTTCAAACTGTTTTTTGTTCAACCTATTCAGACAGCCAGTTTTCAGATCACTATTTACAAGGTTTCCACATCCTGGAAAACAAGACTATACACTGAGAAACAGTGACAAATTCGAAACTCCTGAAAAATTCTTTGGCAGCAACATCGTAACTGTTTTTGGGCAGTTCTGAAGAAGGACATCTCAAAAAGCAACATAATGTTTTGTTTGCAAGAGATGTTTTTATTTTT
Source organism: Cyprinus carpio (assembly GCF_018340385.1). Classification (NCBI taxonomy): domain Eukaryota; kingdom Metazoa; phylum Chordata; class Actinopteri; order Cypriniformes; family Cyprinidae; genus Cyprinus; species Cyprinus carpio. Next base: position 6,249,039 of record NC_056587.1, read on the forward strand.
TTACATTTTTGCAAAAGCTTGCAAATCTGATTTTTTCGATTTTGCAAAAACTGTTTCTTTTCATAAGATTTTGGGAGTTTTTCCGAATAACTACTTATTTCAAACCTTTCAGACTTTACTCTTATTTTTCAGGTGTTGAAAATCATGGCAGGGGTTAACGTCCTGTAAAGAGGCCTCGTACTTAAACTTATTTTACTTTTTCTTGTTCTACTCAACCTTAATGTAACTCCAGCCATCTCACCATCACATACTGACTGCGTGACAACATTATATCTAAGCGTCACCATCACTGTCCATTCCAAACTCTTAAAGTGACCCAGCTACTCTTTATTCTTATCAATGTAACCAAACAACAAATCTTAATTAAATTAACACCAGATACCTATAAATCTAACTAGCAGCAGTCTGTAACAGTTCTCCTCCCCTTCCCAGTGGAACTAAGTGTGAAAGAACGTTAAGTAATCCTTAAAGCGCGCGTAGCAGTCCGGTGTGCGATACTGCCCTCTGCGATGGTTCAGATGGTGGTAGGGATGTTGCTTGCCAGAGTCACTGTGATGCTGTGCTGTGGGGGCCGAGGGTTAAAAATGAAGTAACTGAGCAGAGAGCAAGGGAGCACAGTGTCTCCGGGTGTGATCTGCGGCCAGAGGGCACAGTACTTTTCCTAACCACGATGGCCATGCCAACGGGAACCATCAGATAGCTGGAATGTACTGACGTGGATCCTAACTGCTTTTTGCATCCTTCTGGGGCTGTGATACTCATAAAAGTGTGGAGCTTGTTTGTTTATCCGGTGTGGCCGCTGAACCCGCACCGCAGTCCATTGGGAAGATTCTTGTGAGTCCAGGGGGCCTTTTTCTTTGCGTCGAATTCTGCCCCGTGTTTCCAGCTGTTGTTCACGTACCCTGGCTTTCACCAACAGGATTTCCACCAGGCGCCAGTATGAGTGCAAAGTCTATGCAGGGGTAACTGCCAGCTCTTCGCCCCCAGCACATCAGTTTTGCCTGTTGACACCACCAGTGGTGGCATGGCTGCATCTGCTTCGTGTACGTGTAGAAGGAATTCTGAGTACAAGGCCTCATTGAAAGGAGCAGCCTTGTGCTAAAGTGGGGCTCTCAGACCATTTTTTTAGTGACTGATTGAATCTTTCTACGCCCGCAATATTCGACTGTGGGTGATAGGAGAGGCTGTTTCGATGTGTTTGATGCCTTTGCTTTTGGATGTAGCTTATTAAACTCAGCAGACACTAGTTGGGGGCCATTGTCTGTTGTCAAAGGTCCTTGCAGGGCCTCAAGCGGGCAAAGAGCAACTCCATTAAAGTCAATGATAGGAACTGGAATGTGACCGAGCCCACAGATGTAACCTCCGGCCACTTCGGAATGTAGATCATACGCTACTACAAGAAACGCAAATGATGAGGCAACATCAATGGAGTTCCCCCACAGATGTCCGCTGAATGTGGTCCCCAGGGTCGAGATTGAGCCAATGGCAACGACCCTAGGTGGCGGCGGAACTGGTGAGCCTGTTTTCCCGTCTTACAGACAGGAGCACAATCCCGAACAAGCCTGTTCAATGTCTTTGTTCCAACCCCAGAGTCCGGAGTCCATGGCCCGAAGAATGGCCCTACCGCGCCATGGTTTAGGTCGGACTATCCGACGTCTGGCAGAATAATGGTCGCATGGTCACACTGCTCGTCCTACTGAGTCCTAGGCATGACATATGGCGCATTGTCAACCACTGAGTCAAGGTTCTGTGTCATTCGGTGATACTGACAAGACCGTCTTTTCTGCGGGTGGCGATTACTTGAAGCTGGCCCAGCATCTGTTGCCACTGAGTTGGACCAGCCATCAGGACATATCTTCCCGACCACAGATAGTGTGGAACTCAGCCCGCAGACCTCCTAGCTGTCAGGTGACCCCTCCAAGACACAAAGCGCTGTCAGGGGTGCATGCACTAAAGGGGAATAAGTTTCCCTTCCGCAGGCCTTCTCGTGGACATCGCCACTCCCTGGACGCAGAAGCTAATCATATGGGGCGATGACACCTTGCACGGAGAACAGGGACCCAAAGCAAATCAGTCCACCTATGCGATTATCTCTTGCCTTTGTCGGTGTAATTGTATTGTACAGTCATACTGGCTGTGAAGGGCATCAGAACAGGCTGAAGAACCGGTCCTATGGAGCATGCCTTTTTTGAGCAGTTGGCGTAGAGGGTACGTATTGTGTGAGTACTAGGAGGTAGAAACGGCATATAGTAATGTTGTCATCCCTAGAAACGGGTGTGCATACTTCCTTCCCTGCTGTCTTACGTACGGATGAAGGTTCCGGCACCCTGATTATAGTCTTCACTTTGGAGTGCCAATGGCTTACATGGCTGACACTGAAATTGGCTGAAACATGAAAACAACAACAAAGTCAACCTCTGGTACTGCAAATATAGCATTTCTCTCATGTTAAGTTGTCAAAGGTGTGTTGACTGAGTGAAGCAAAAGTAGCCCTTACAGCGCTGATTCATGAATCCTGCATTCAGTCATGAAGCCTGACGTCATCAATGTAATGGCAGTGCCAGGGACACCATGCTCGTATAGTGGACTGATTTTTTGAGAGAACAGCTAGGGGTCCAATAAGGCATCCTTGGTAGCGAAATACGCCAGAGTGCGTCTACGAATGCCTAAGATTTCTGCTGTCTGGGTGGAGGGGCAACCTGGAGATCGCCTAGACGGGAGTCAAGTTTGGAAAAAATCGCTTGCAGCATAAAGTGTGTAGTCAGCTCTCTTCTGAATTGAATTGCAGAGGGTAGCGTCTGCGATCACTGCTTTTATTGACAGGACCTATTGGTGAAAGTCCACACAAACTCTGTTATCTCGCCAAGATCTCTTTCTTTTATCCGCCCTGTGTCGATTAGACAGCACCCTCATTTTGCGTGAGAGCGTCAACAGGGTTCGATGATGCCCTCTGCGCGGCCGACGCATTGCCACAATTGTCTGCCTCGGACTAACTCACGCAACTGCCAGCGGAATGCGGCGAAGTGGCCTGTGAATTACCGAGTTAAACCGTGCGGATTTGCCAAAAGAGGCTGTAATATGAACAGCAGCTACAGCAGACAAGGCCTGCAAACAATGTTGGGCCATATTTGTTCATGTTTGCCAGCGACATGGGCTGTGACAGTCCGAATTTAATTCGCCGACTCCTTTATTCGTCCAGCACCTGGATATAAGCCCATACTAATAAACAGGTCCAAGTCCAAGGATATTTGTTTGCCATGGTGGTGTATTGGTGAAAAGGGAAGTCGGGGTAGTACCTTGTTTGCCAATCCTGGACAGGCGCAGGTAACAAGGTCCGATAAACATCAATTGCAGACTTCCCTATCCACACAGAGTCAGAGAAGGTGCCTGAAAGTGCAAAGTGTGTCAGGAAACGATTATCATAAGTAGCCATATTGAGTGTAGTGAGACTTTAGCCCCTGTGTCCAGTACAGTGAAATACAGGAACGGCTATAGTAACAAGCCGCATGTAGAAAAAAACCTGCCTGAATTGGTATTTATTGAATGAATCATGGCAGGGGTTGTATTGAACCACACGTGGGTTTTCGTTGTGTAGGAGCTTGAACTGGGGCAGACCGACACACAACTTTGCAAGTGGTTCCGCTTTTGACAGCGTCGTCGGCATGTTTGCCCCCGTGCACGGGCCAGTCAGGGGCATGCAGATGATGCCTCAGTGGACCCACAATTTCCACATCGCCGATTTAACTTGAGGACTGCACTTGTATATGTCTGCACTTGAAGGATACATTCTGCCTCTGTCTGTCCTGTAAACTTGGGTGAACAATTCTTGTATCATGTACACCCCACGGCTTACACTTGATCGTGTGATGTATTTAATTTAGCTAGCACACTGTGGAAGCAAAGCCTCAATATTGACATGCCCAATGGAAAGGCCAGAATTATACGCTTTCTCTACAAAGTGGGCTTAGTCAATCTTAGACCCATGACAAGCCGCTCCCGAACGAGTGTATTGGTTGTTTTCCTCAATCAAACTGATCTCGTATCATCTCATCTGATACAGCACCAACACAGCAACGGTTTTTTGCCAGTGCTCTTCACGTCAGCGACATATTAAGCAATCGACTCACCATCGCTCTGTCTCCACTCGCCGGAACTGCAAACCGTTGTGATAACAGGTTTGTTTACAAAGTGTCGATCTAACAGTGTAATCGCAGCGGCGTAATCGTACGCATCTCCGATCTTAGTGTGCGAAATACACGCTGGCCTTCGGCACCAAGTGGACAGTGAGGAGTATGGCCATTTTCCCTTCGTCGGGACGCCAGTCGGCGGCCCATTGCTAACAGGTAAGTTTCAAACGGACATTTTTCCACTGCTACCCATGGACTGTAGGTTCGCCAGGATGGGGCAAAACGGGTTCGGGGGAGATAGCGACACTGCGGGGAATTCCTCAGCCATCCTTGTTGCCATTGTTATGTCTGTAAAGAGGACTCGTATGTAGACGTATGAGGCCTGAACCAGACAAATTAAAGATTGGGATCTGTGAGCATGGTTGAAACAAGAGAAGCAAAATTCCTCGGAAAGGCAACAGGATGCTTGTAAATCGAACTCCTAGCACCACAGGTCTGATAACCAACCAACTCTTTCAGAGAACAGCTTTCAACATTAACACCATTAGAACCATTATTGACAATTTCAATTCGACAGAAGAGATTGTCCTAATTTGGGGAAAGTAATCGAAGATCTTTGGACTGGACTTTCCCCCCACCTAGCAGGAACCAGACTGAAATTTCCTAAGGAGACCTGTTAACCCCTTTGGTCTTCACAGGAGATATCCTTACTCCCAGAATGGCACAGAGAATGGCCTTCCAATGCATATATGCACCAAAATGAACTCAAAAAAGACTTCTAAATGGTATCAGTCCATTGCTTAACTCCAATATCATTTATGTAACCAAAACACATTTGATTATAATGTTTTCTAATCACTTATTGTGTATGTTTTTTTTGTGACTTTTGAGTTTATTGGGGGATCATATTCATGTTTAGTATGTGTGTGTTCGAATCTTCTTGCTTGAAACGTTTCTGACCATCAGTTATTTGTCAAATGTATCATATTCTTGTTATAGGATCATGTCCAAATAATACCCTGCAAGAGCCGGGAAAATTCGAACCTCGTGCTTGGTAAGATAAACACTATGATTTATGAATGGGTGGGACAAACAATGCAACACCCCGAGAAAAAAGACAATATCTAATTGGTCAAGACAACATTTGAGGTGTGGCCAAAATGCCAGTTTAAATACTCAGGACACCATCAACATTTTGCATTTTAACTTTGAGCTTGCGTTTAGCTTTTGCTATCAGTCATGCCGGCTTTTTAGCCTGCTTTTTAGCTGCTGCTTTTAGTCATGCTTTGTCATCACTTTTAGCGTTCTTCGAGCGCCGTTCCAGCATGCTTCAGGCTTGCACGGCTGCTACCTTAGCCACGATGAGAAGAAACACCACCTAGTCTCGTCAAACTTTACTTCTATTCTTTACTTTAGTTTTCTTTTTCTTTTCCGTTTGAGAGTTTCGTGTTCTGAGAGTTATGGTTTTGTAACGCCGTGTATCCTCCGAGTCTGACCCTCGAGTGCCCGTCTGGAAACTTCAACCAGCCCACAAACTCCGCATCTTCAGCCTACGCCCAACCACAGGGCTGCTCCCAAGACGTCACTTCAACGACTACTGAACTTCCAGCCAATCAGCAACCTCGGGAAAACCCCCTTTTTCAGCGACAACAAAGGGAACCCCGTTACACAGGCATCACAAGTAACGTACCTCCAGACTCTGATCTGTACTGGTGTTATCTAATATAATTTTAACAACTCTATGATGAGACTCAATGTGGAGGGTTAATTGAGTGATTGATGGTTGTTCATGTCTATGCAATTTCACATATTGCTGTAAACTTGGAATTTCACATTTTCATTCTCTTAAACTCATTCTTCCCTAACTTTCTATCTTCCTGCAACTTGTGTGAATGTGAGTGCGTGTGCTTATGTGTTAGATTAGGTTTATATGTCTTAGATTTATCTAATAAGCCTTATTCATATTGAAAAGAGAAGTATCATGTGTTTTTTGTGCTTACAAAGTTAATGTCTTAAACTGCCGATCTTGTCTACTGTGCTAATTAATAGTGTTTTTCACTATACTTTGGATATTAATATCCAGCGCAGATTTGATGTTAAAACGGGCTCGTTCAGTGAATTGCTAGCCGTTTCAGTGATCAGCCGTGAAACAGTGATGTTCTGTTCAAATTCCCTTTAAAATCTTAAATGATTCCTTTGAGCTAAATTGACCTGTTTCCCTTACACGTACTTAAACTTATTTTACTTTTTTATTGTTCTCATCAACCTTTACTGAACTCCATCTGCACTCAACACTCACATCACTGACTGCGTGACAAACATTCTAGCAGTCAACGTCACTGTCCATTCCAAACTCTTAAAGGGACCAGCGCGTCTTTATATCTTATCACCTGTAACAAACACATAACTTTTAATTAAACAAACCAGTTATAAATCTAACGAAGCATGCAACAGCAGGATAATAATCCTAACTTTAGCGCGTACGATCACACCAGTGTGATCAGGCTTGGGCTGGTCCCTGAAGAGTACGATCACACCGTGTGTGATTAGAACTTTCAGTGCGTCACGTCATCAACTGCTAAATTAAAATCCACTTTCGCACTTTGGCTGGCGCAGAGCCAGATCGGAAGTAAATGCACTGAGTGCTGGACATATCATCACAAATATTCAGTGTTTTTCAACCATATGAATGCTTATTTTTAGGTTTCAATATTTTAAAAACACATAAGTACTACCCAAAACCATACATTTACAGTTTTGTAAAATACATGCTGATGTCTATGGAAACGGCCATAACTGACCCTTACAATATAATCTGACTACATGTTTTTATTAATATCATATACAGATTGTGTAGGTAACTATTTAAAGTTTACTCTTGCCCTTCTCCGAGTTTTACGGAGACCTACTTTAATGTGTTTCGGGAGGAGAGGATGAATTTGCGTGCTGTACATCCACAGCTCGGATTCAGCGTCGAACTAACATGGCGGCGCCCATCACCCGGTATAGATCAACTAACACGTGTCGATATAAAAGTGTTTAAACTACCAAAATATTTACTTGCACATAGTCCAGATCGGAATATCAGATATATCATAATATAGTGAGAATGTTTGTGAATATTTTGAATTAAAACGGGAAAAACGAAATAAAAGCGATCCATGTGTCATATAGATCTATTTTGGCTTTGGTGTGTCACATGACAAGCATGACGCGTCGCCATGGAAACAGTAAAGCGGGCACACTCTAAATAACGGTCGCCTGAAAAAGAACTCACGCCGGGGTCTCAGCTTGAATATTTTAAACTCAGGTGCGAAAGGGTTAAACTTCTAAATAACGGTCGCCTGAAAAAGACCTCACGCCGGGGTCTCAGCTTGAATATTTTAAACTCAGCAATAGGATACCCTGAGCAAGAGCATAGCACACACCTTAGAAACCACCCAGTGTACCCTATCTGATAAACTGCATTGTTGTTTAAAACTTTAAAGCTTTTAAAACTAATTTAAACTTCAAAACTAGTTAAAACTGAAAACCTTCAAAACGTAAAGCTTTTAAACTACTACTTCCAACTTTCTAGCTAGGCTTTCTTAAGCCAACCTAAAGTTTGTCTTGACAAACTTTTTTATCTAGTTATTAGGTTGGCTAAAGAAAGCCTGATCTGCTTACTTTAGCTTATTATTAAGTAGCTGAAATCTGTCTTAAACTTCCCTTAGCCTTACATTGAAAAGTCTTGGCCCATCTTAACATTCCATCAAACTCCAACTGTCAAAATTCAAATCTAAACAGTGAAGACCATTAGACTCAATGAGAATTCCCTTCTATGTACTATTTCTAACCCTTCAAACTCATCTATCTATCTATCTATCTATCTATCTATCTATCTATCTATCTATCTATCTATCTATCTATCTATCTATCTATCTATCTCTGACGGACTATATTGTCTTCAAAACATTCAAACTTTAAGCTTTTCAAACTACTTCAAATGCACAGTTTGACCATCAAACTTAAGACTTTTTAAACTTCTTAAACTTTTTAATCGTTTCAAACTTTTTCAAACTTTTTCTGGTCCGGCTTTCTCAAGCCAACTTAAAGTTTGTCTTGACCCAATTTTTTTATCTAGTTTATTAAGTTTACATTTACATTTAGTCATTTAGCAGACACTTTTATTTAACTCAACTTACAAATGAGGACAATGGAAGCAATCAAAGTCCCACAAAAGAGCAATGATATACAAGTGCTATAACAAGTCTCAGTTATCTTAAACGCAGTACACATAGCAAGGGCTTTTAAATAATATAATAAATAAAAAAGAAAACATAGAATAGAAAAAGAATAGAGCAAGCTACTGTTAGAGGTCTTTTTTGTTAATTGTATAATAAATGAAAAGAAAACACACAGAATGCAAAAGGATTATAAAGCTAGTTAGATTTATTTATTATTTTTTTTTTTTTTAAAGAATAGAATTAGAATAGTAAGTGCTAAAGTTAGAGGGGTCAAATAAAGATGGAAGAGATGTGTGTTTTAAGCTGATTCTTGAAGATGGCTAAGGACTCAGCTGCTCGGATCGAGTTGGGAAGGTCATTCCACCAGGAGGGAACATTTAATTTGAAAGTCCGTAAAAGTGACTTTGTGCTTCTTTGGGATGGCACAATCAAGCAACGTTCACTTTGCAGAATGCAACAGAACAGAACGCTTCAGAAACCCAAACTCATCTATCTATTCTATCTATCTATCTATCTATCTATCTATCTATCTATCTATCTATCTATCTATCTATCTATCTATCATCAGCGATATGCTAATAACATGCTAATCATGCTAAAAATGCGGAGCAACATGTTAGTAACTTGCTAATCATGCTAGCAACATGCTAGGTGCATGTTATTCATGCTAGGCAACCTTGATAACAACATGCTAATCATGCTAGAAACATGCAAATGACATGCCAATAGTTAATCATGCTAGTGTCTTGTTAGTAGTGTAAGGTAAAACAGGTCAATTTAGCTCAAAGGGAATCATTTAAGATTTTTAAAGGGAATTTGAAACAGAATCACTGTTTTCACGGCTGGATCACTGCAAATATAAACGGCTAGCGATTCACTGAACGAGCCGTTTAACATCAACTCTGCGCTGGATATTACTATCCAAGTTATAGTGAAACAACACTATTAATTAGCACAGTAACAAGATCAGCAGTTTAAGCACATTAACTTGTAAGCACAAAAACACAAGATACTTCTCTTTTCAATATGAAATGAACCTTTATTAGATAAATCTAAGACATATATAAACTAATCTAAACACATAAGCACACGCACTCACACAGTCACACAAGTTGCAGGAGGATAGAAAGTTAGGGAAGAATGAGTTTAAGAGAATGAAAATGTGAAATCCCAAGTTTACAGCAATATGGAAATTGCATAGACATGAAACAACCATTACATCACTTAATTAACCCTCGCATTGAGTTCCTCAATGAGGTTAAAATTATATTAGATAACAGATCAGAGGGTCTGGAGGTACGTTACTTGTGATGCCTGTGTAACGGGGTCCCTTGTTGTCGCCTGAAAAGGGGGTTTCCCGAGGTTTGCTGATTGGCTGGAAGTTCAGTAGTCGTTGAAGTGACGTCTTTGGGAAGCCCGTGGTTGGGCGTAGGCTGAAGATGCGGAGTTGTGGGCTGGTTGAAGTTTCAGACGGGCACGCGAGGTCAGACTCGGAGACACGGCGTTACAAAACTTAACTCAGAAACACGAAACTCTCAAACGGAAAATAAAAAAAACTAAAGTAAAAGAATAGGAAGTAAATTTTGACGAGACTAGGTGGTGTTTTCTTCTCATACGTGGCTAAGGAGCAGCAGGCGTGCAGGCCGAAGCACGCTGGAACCGCGCTCAACGAATGCTAAAAGTGTTGACAAAGCACATGACTAAAAGCTAAAGCTACAAAGCAAAGGCTAAAAGCCGGCATGACTGATAGCAAAAGCTAAAACGCAAGCTAAAAGCTAAAAGCTGATATGACTGATAGCAAAAGCTAAACAAAAGCTAAAAACTAAAAGCAAAATTTGATGGTGTCCTGAATATTTAAAACTGGCATTTTGGCCACACTTCAAATATGGTCTTGACCAATTAGATATTGTCTTTTCTCGGGGTGTTGCAGTGTTTGTCCCACCCATTCATAAATCATATGTTATCTTATCAAGCACGTGGTCCGAATTTTTCCCGCTCTTTGCAGGGTATAATTTTGGACATGATTCCTATAACAAGAATATGATACATTTTGACAAATAACTGATGGTTTCAGAAACGTTTCAAGCAAGAAGATTCGAACACACACATACTAAACATGAATATGATCCCTTAAGCTGTTCAAGAGTTATTTAAAAAGACATACAAAGTAAGTGATTAGAAACATTATAATCAAATGTGTGGGTTACATGTATGATATGGAGTTAAGCAATGGACTGATATCCATTTAGAAGTCTTTTTGAGTTCATTTTGGTGCATATATGCATTGGAAGGCATTCTCTGTGCCATTCTGGGGAGTACAGGATATGTCCTGTGAAGACCAGAGGGGGTTAACAGGTCTCCTTAGGAATTTCAGTCTGGTTCTGCTAGGTGGGGGGAAGTCAATCCAACGATCTTGTTTACTCTCATGGCTTTACATGTGAGGGTCAGACTGTCCATCTCTTTGAATACTTGCCCCAAATTAGACAATCTCTTCTTCGAATTGAAATTGTCAATAATTGTTCTAATGGTGTTAATGTTGAAAGCTGTTCTGTGAAAGAGTTGGTTGGTTATCAGACTGTGGTGCTAGGAGTTGATTTACAAACATCCTGCCTTTCTGTGGAATTCGGCTCATGTTTCAACCAGGCTCCCGATCGAATCTTTAATTTGTCTGGTTCACGCTACATATCCCCCCCTTCGATCGGCGAGGTGTTTAGCTGAAGACATCGTCGATCGCTGGGGGAAACAAAGGCAGAAAAAGCAGACAAACACAGCAAAACAACAGGACAACACACCTCCATGACAGTTACTGTACTGGTGCAGGCATCAGGTTATTTAGGTACACGTGGTTAAATTCAATTAGTCAGTGTAGTTTAGTACATTGAGGATAGTTTAGATCATTTTGGAAATCGTTTGTTGTATTTTGATTCGCCAATCAAATTTGTGGTTAACTTTTGTTTGGTTCTTCTAGGTTGTCTTAATTTAAAACGTTTACCGTTAATTTTCTAGTAACATCATTTGCAATGAAATGAGTTGACCTATCGTGCCTGGAGCTCTCTGGCTTCCATTCAGTTTAGAGTGGCTGGCGGATATTAGGTGTGGGGAGGAGTTCAATCCTAATATCAGACCTTCAACCCTTGCAGGGTGTCTAGGTGTTTCACCTACTCAGGAAAGAGGGGAAAGAGAAGGATAGGTAAAAGAAGAACAAAACAAAACAAAGCTGCTGTGGGTTTTCCCTAGCATGGCTTACAACTGCTGTTGAGCTAGGAAGGATGTCATTGTGCAGCTAGTGTGTCATGTACCTTAACTTAGTGTTAGGTGTTCGCTACCTATTGTAAGGATGGCTGCATGTTTCTTCACGGTGGGTATAGGTAACTTTGTTACGTTAAAATTTGGATATTCTACCTGTGAAGGAAGAAATGTTTGTTGAATGTGTTATCAGTAGATGTGGTTACCTCTGGGTGTAGGTAATGCTGTGTGTGTTAAAGGTGTAGTGTATGTGTGGTCAGATCTGTTTCAGTCTGTGTTGTCCCCCCTTTGCTTGTATGTCATGGAAGACTGGCTCTCTGCATCCTTGGCTTGGATGAGGGCGTGTCTATGGTCTAATGGGGGTCAGTCCAGCAAGGCAGGAAGTTCTTTAGCAGACAGTCGGAGGTAGTTTTGGCAGGGCTGTGTGAAGCTGGGTTGCAAAACTTTGTCTCCTATGTTTGCACTCTTCTTGTGATGCCTTCTGGCTGTGGCAGACTTTCGGACCTTCTGTGCTCTGGGTGGTCGCTGTTGCACAGACAGGAATGTGGTTTTTGGAGTTGGAGTTCATTTGACAGTTTGTTAATGAGCGATGGGTGACTGAGGTGATGTTCTTTAGTATCTCAGATTTTTCATCAACGGTTTGCCGTGAAAGACTTGTTCGTTCGGGGGGTGGTTTGTTGAACAGGTGCTTGTCATCTCTGATGTGGTGCACCAGGTGATCACCGGCCTTCCATTCTGTCGCTGGTCACAGCAAGCATGACTCAACTTGTGGTCATAAGTGTGAAACTGGCTTGAAGGAACTCTTTCAGTTGTCTCATGATTTGTTCCATGTCTTCTGATGGTAAGCTGTCATTTTCTTGTGAATACTCAGGAGCACAGGTGCATGTCTGAGTGGTGCTGAGGTGGGTTTCGTTGACGCTTACCCCCCCCACATGGACTTGCTCTGTGGATGAGTCAGGTGATTACCTTTGGATGTCTGGTTAGGTTTTCCAGTTGTTCTTATCCTTTTGGTTTCTTGAGAAGCGTGGCTGGTCCCTGGATTTTTCCAGCGAGTTGGGCTGAAAGCGGTGTGTGGACATGGGTGGTCACATTCTCTGTGCTCTTGATGGAAGACTCTGTTGTTGTGATGCCACTGGGTGTCGTCCAGTGCAAGGCTTGAGTCTTTGTTGACAGAGTTCAAGAGTGTGGATGTTTTGTTACCTTTCTTTGAGGCCATCTTTTGCTTTGTTATAGGCCTTTTGTGTTAGGTCACACAACTGTTGGATGGTCATGGAGTGCGGACAGGCCATGATGCCTAGATGGTGGCTGACTCCAGGGTGCAGATTCTTTAGGAAACTGTTGTTTGAAGTTTCACATCCTCTTCAAGGTCAGGTTTGTTGTGTGCACCAAAGTAGGCTTGTCGGAGTCGGTTGTAGTAAGCTTGTGGAGTCTCTTGTCGACCTTGTTGTTTGTTTTCCAAGGCAGTCAAACAGTCCATGTTTCAGCACTTTGGGTCTGTAAACTCTTTAATCAGGACCTCACGAAGTCGCTGGTAGTTTGACTCTTTGTTTGACTGGGCTGCGATCTCTAGGAAGTTTCTACCTCGGGACTAACGCGGACGTGGCTCTAAGTATGTATAACCTGTCTCTGTCAGTCACATGATGTCTCATTTCCAGATGAAATTCAATATCTTGCAGGTAAGCCTGGATGTTGTGGCCCTCTGTGGAGTTCAGGGTTGAACCTGCTGATGTTTTCAGACAGCTTGTTGAGGTCTTTGATGGTCATGGCCCCTTGTGCAGCTCCAAGGTCTTGGACGGGAGGTTTTTTCCTTTGTTGGCAGGAAATGGTTGTGTGGCGAAAGCAGGTGAGGTTTTGCCCTTCGCTCCTTTCGTCATATGCCAGTTCTTGGATGTGGGACTCTGCTCTGATCAGCAGTGATGAGGCTAAGAGATGTTTCTATTTCCTTGGCTCTTGTTTCTGCTTGTAAGCATATTGGAGTTCTTTTCTGACCATGCAGAGCTCATCATTGGTATCGTCTAGTTGTGTGGGTCAGATTGTCCATTTCAGTTCTGTACCTGTCAAGGTGGTCTTTCAAAGCACTGATTTCAGAATTCATGTCTCTGATGTCATTCTTGGTTTTCTCTAGTAGCTGTTTCGGCATACTGGAGTCTGTTTACCAGGTCTCTTTGGGCAGCTGTTGCATGTTGCTGTTCGAGCTGAGCTGCTGCCAGGGGCTGCTTGGAGCTTCTTAACTTGTTCCATTGTTTCCCTGCTCCCTCTCGTTGGGTGCTTTGAGTTGATCTTGAACTTTCACTTCCAGCTTGTCTATGCGACGTTTTGAGCATGTGTCAGCTCCTCTTGAAGGTGGGTGATGTGCTTGTTGCTCAGTTTCAGCTGGGTTGTGAAGGCATAGCTTAGGGAGCTAGTGATCTTGACTAGCTCCTCGTGGTTGTTGTTCTGGCTTGAATCTTGTGTCAGGAATCTTCTCAGGATTAGGATTATTAATAAATAATAACAGTTCAAATGTCTTGGGGGGTGAGGCTGTCTGTAATGCCTCTCAGCCAAGTGTTCACATCTTCCCCATGGGTGATGGGGTCTGCAGTCTGTGGCATGTTTGCACGCTGGGGAGAAGAGAGACTGACACAGATCTCTGTGGAGTAAAAGCCTATGTGTGGTGGGACAACTAAGTGTTGTGTAAGTGATTTTGAACCACTAGTGTAGTGTGGTGATGACTTTGTTGATCTCAGGGCGTCTAAGTAGACTAGAGATGTGGAGACTTTGTTCACTCTAATGAGGAAGAGGAAAAAGAGAGAAAGAGGTGAAAAAACAAATTCAATGCCAAGCAACAATTTCAGTTTTTCAAATGAGGAAAATTAATTTTCCCAATTAAAATGTTATCAAGAAGGTAAACAATATTATTAAATCTCTTGTTTTGGACAAAAGAATACAATAATAATGCTGATATCTCTTTCCTTAGTCTGACAGGATTGACACCGTACACCTTACAGTTGTACCGCTCACCAGGGAGGCTGCGAAGGGGACAGTTGTTCAACACGTATCTCTATTAAATTGATCTCAGCGTTTAGATGAGATGCTAAAAACTTGGATTGCGTTCCAAATGTAGGGAGGTTAGGAAGAACAAAGGAGGGGTTGATTACAATCAAATTCGTAAGGGTGATTTGTCTTTGACAAGATTGTGTATTTCATTCACTTTAGAATTGATTGATGGTTCTTACAGGTCCCTACAAATGTTAAAAGTGAAGAGGAAAGAAAAGGAGAGAGGGGACGGGAGATGGTAAGTCTCAGTAGAGGTTATCTCAACTACGACGAGAGCGTTTTTTTAGTTGCTACACAACTAAACAAAAAAAAAAACTTTAAGTGAAAGAGAGTTGTCTTTCTAATTTATTTGAACTCGTAGTGAGGGATAACAATGTCTCCTTTTAGGGCTCAGGTGTGTCGTTCCCAAGCTAGGATACACAGAGGAAAAGAAATGGTAAGAAAAGGTCAAATTAAAAAGTAATAAATGGGCAAAATAAGCAAAAATTAAATTAAATAAAGGAGAAAATCTATAAATAAAACAATAGTGGCCAAGTGTATAACCAAAACAGGAAGAAAGAGGGGTAAAACGCAATAAAAAATAAGTACAGGTCTGAATAGAATATATTCAGATGGGTAATAAATAAATTAGGTAGAATAAGTTTACTTAAACTTTCAAAGTTTAAGTCTTGTTCGTACCTAAAATAATAAGGCCCAAAGAGAATACTAGAAATAATGATCATATGAAATGATCTAAGAGGGAAATTTGAATGATTCAAAATAAATTTATTGTTGCAATTAAATTTGAATTTGACAATTAATAATTTTTAGTCAATATTTCCCTTTCTAGTAAAATGTCAATAAATGGTATCGTGAGAAAAGAGAGAAATAAGAGAGAGAAAGCGACCAACAAGTGTATTAGTTGAGATGTTTAAAGGGTTAAATCACTTAAGCGTTGCCCATAAATGGTCAATTCAACCACTGGATGTTAATGCTAACGGCTAACCTTTGAGGCTAGTGGCCTTAACATAGACTTCAATGTAAATACAACTGTTTCGTTAGTTTAGCAACACCCGTGGAGTTTGTTTACACTAGCAACGATGCGCTGCGCGTGCGCAGTTCAAAGTTGTTCCGGAAGTAGGTTAAGACTTCCGTGTCACGGTCGTAACTGTGGCAACCAAAACAAACTCTAGTGGACTAGCACACCTGAATCATTGCATTACAAGTACAGTTAAGCATGTTACACGAAATGTCGGCGCATTTCAACACTGTACAAATAACAACACAGCGTTAGTTGGTTTTGCGATGTGGCGCTTAAACTCTCAGTTCGTATAGAGTTTAACTTTAACTTAATTTCAGATAGCAGCTTCGTGCTGTAGTTAAGGGAAAAGTGAGGGCGATCTCGGCGGATCTGATCCGTGCCAGTTTCTCTGGACACACAAACACAACAGATTTTCTTCGCTGTTGGTACAAACTTAAAATTTACTTGATCAAGCTTTTAAAACACCCCCATTCAAATTACTCTCGGACACACGCAGTGTTAAGCGATATTGCATTCACTTGGTGAACAGGGAAACATTATTCTCTAATATTAACCCAAGGAGTCGAATAGCATTTGATTCAGCAGTGGAACACGCACTGACAATCAAACTATGAATAACGAGGCTTTGATAAATAGATTGAGGAACACTATTCTTTATTCACCGATTTATTTCCCTTTGAATTACTACAGTTTAGCTCCGTTCAGTTAACGATGACTGAGATTCCCTGCCGGGAGTATAGCTTTTGAGAGGCACTGGAACACGCAGTGAAATCAATTTAGCTATAAACACTGGCATTACAAAAATGGGAACCGCTCAATTTCTACCTTATTGTAAGATCTCAGACGTTAACTTTAAGTTCACTTACTGCCGTTTACAATGGAGAGGCGGACTTGAGTTACAGCCTCCTCCTCTGCGTTCATTCTATTCAAGCGGTCGTGCGCTGCTTACTCACGGGTCACACACACACACATACGTTCGACTCAGCTTCTCATCTTTCATCCGCAGCAAAAGCAAAGATTAAATAACTTGGTTTATGCTCACAATTTAGATTAAACTGCCCGCATTCGCTCCACCAATAATACTGTAAGGGAAACAGGTCAATTTAGCTCAAAGGGAATCATTTAAGATTTTAAAGGGAATTTGAACAGAATCACTGTTTCACGGCTGATCACTGAAACGGCTAGCGATTCATTCACTGAACGAGCCGTTTAACATCAACTCTGCGCTTGATATTAATATCCAAAGTATAGTGAAAACACTATTTATTAGCACGGAGTAACAAGATCGGCAGTTTTAAGACATTAACTTGTAATCCACAAAACACAAGATACTTCTCTTTTCAATATGAATGAGCCCTTTATTAGATAAATCTGAAGGCATAAACACTAATCTAACACATAAGCACCACGCACTCACACATTCCCACCACCCACACAAGTTTTTTGGCAGCGAGATAGAAAGTTAGGGAAGAACGAGTTTTAAGAGACACCATGACAAATGTGAAATCCCAAGTTTTACAGCAATATGAAAAAAACTAAAAAAAAATTGCATTAACCAGAACATGAACAACCATTAATCACTTAATTACCACCCTGCGCCTTGCAGTTCCATCAATGAGGTTAAATTAGATTATGTATACACACGTGCTACAGTACAGATCAGAGTCTGGATGTACGTTACTTGTGATGCGGTCCTGTGTAACGGGGGTTCCTTTGTTTTGTCGCTGAAAAGGGGGTTTCCCGAGGTTGCTGATTGGCTGGAAGTTCAGTAGTCGTTTTTGAAGTCGTGACGTCTTGGGAAGCCAGTGGTTGGGCGTGAAGGCTGAAAGATGATGCGGAGTTGTGGGCTGGTTTGAAGTTTCAGACGGGCACGAGGTCAGACGTCAAGACTCGGAGAGACACGGCGTTACACACAAACTTAACTCAGAACACGACCCTCCCCCCCTACTCTCAAACGGAAAAGAAAATAAACTACCCAAGTAAAAGAATAGAAGTAAAAAAAATAGTATATCTTACATGTCCTGAAATGCTAATATGCTGACAAATATTAGAAATTAATACGATATAGACATATATTCCAAATGAATATACTGTACATAGTCTGATATCTTAATGCTCATTCTATATAAATGGAAAATAAATATATGTTCAAATATTTCCAATAAAAATAATATTTACATATGGTGTTTTTAATATATGAGAGAAAATATTAAAAAAGCAGGCCAAAATCCAATATTTAAATCGGTCCCCCATGTTTTAATAAAATATATGTAAATATTTCATTTTAATAATATATTACAAAAAATATATTTTCTTCTATTTAAATTTTAAGATATTTCAGTATATAAAAATGTATATTTTAATATATTCGATCCATCTGAACAATAAGTGCCGCCCCCACCACGTTCCCCCACCCCCCCACCCCCCCCCCCCTACCCCCCAGTCCCGCACCCCCCCCCCCCCCCCCCCCTCCCAGGGGGCAGTACAGATCAGAGTCTGGAGGTACGTTACTGTGTGATTCTGTTGGTAACGGGGTTCCCTTTGTTGTTGCTGAAAAGAAAGGGGGTTTCCCGAGGTTGCTGATTGCTGGAATGTTCAGTATAGTCGTTGAAGTGATGACGTCCTTGGGAAGCCAGTGGTTGGGGCGTAGGCTGAAGATGCGGAGTTGTGGGCTGGTTGAAAGTTTTCAGACGGGCAAGCGAGGTCAGACTTTGGAGACCACGCGACGTTACAAAACACATTCCGAACTCAGAACACGACCACTCTCAAACGGAAAAGACAAATAAACTCAAAGTAAAAGAATCGAATTAAGGTTCTGACGAGACTAGGTGGTGTTTCTTCTCATCGTGGCTAAGTAGCAGGCAGGCGTGCAGGCCGAAGCACGCTGGAACCCGCGCTCAAAAGAATGCTTAAAAGTGATGCCAAAGCCATGAACTAAAAGCTAAAGCTAAAAAGCAAAGGCTATAAAAGCCGGTACATGACTGCTAGCAAAAAGCAAAAACGCAAGCTAAAAGCTAAAGCTGACATGACTGATCGCCAAAAGCTAAACAAAAGCTAAAAACACAAAAGCAAAAATTTGATGGTGGTCCTGAGTATTAAACTGGCATGGTTTGGCCGCACGACATCCATTTGTTTTTCTTGAATGTCCATTTGAGCTCTTAGTCTCTTATCCTCCGAGGTAGTTTTTGCATTGGTTTTGTCCCCCACCCCATATCATAAATCATATGTTATCTTATCAAGCACATTGGTCCCGAATTTCCCAAAGAGCCTCTTAGGCCGGGTATAATTTGGACATGATTCCGCTAACTAGGAATCTGATCCCTTGACCGCTAACTGCTGGTCAGGACACGTCTCAAGAAGTTTCAACCGCCCAGACAGCCAGCGCACGATATCACACGTTACTACACACCTTGAATAATCGATTGTTTAAAGTACTCACACGAGTTATTTAAAAACGACATACACCAATGTACATGTGATTAGAAAGAGAAACAATTAGACGCCAATGTGTGGGTTCCCTGTATGATATGGAGTGAGTAGCGAGATGGTCTGATATCCATTGCTTGCCGTCTTTTTTGAGCTTAATTTTGGTGGCACCTCATCATTGGCACTTCACCCATGCATCATCCATGTGCCATCTCCGTATGCCGGGAGTGACTCGAATCAGCGTTGATCGTGAACCCGAACCAAGACGCGGTGTTCACAGGGTCTCTTCACGGAATTTCACATGTGGTTGTCTGTCTCCGGTGGGGGTGCAAGTCCAATCCAACCGCATCTTGTTTACTCTCCATGCGTTGACCACAGGATGGTCAGACCCTGTCACTACCTCTCCACGCCAACCAAGTCACTTTTGCCACGCCAAACAGTAGCCAATCTCTTTTCCCCCAGTCTTGAACTGACCCCCCAGCTCCGATACACAACTACTTGTGGTTCCCATACATGTTTGTTTTCACCCCCTAGACCAGACGAAACCCCGCCTCCAACCTCAGCTCCTCCATAGCACAGACCACCACGACGCTGGCTTAGTTCTCCGCTTGCTCACCGGGATGGACAACGGTGCCTAGCCGACGTCATGACTTCTACAACCCCCTGCATATTCGAGTGGAATTCGGCTCAGTTGTTAACCACGGAAGACTCCACCCCCCCCGATAGTATCCGAACCCCTCTTTATCGTGGTACACTGGTTCCGAGATCAGGCCTCATACGCTCCTAACAACGTAGCAAAGCCTAATCATGGCTACGTGTTTGGTGAGGATGCAAGTCGAATCTTGCTAGAAACCGCTTGCTAGCAACTGCGCTATGTTCCCCTTTGCCATAATCATCGCTAGGTCAACCAGCTAGATAACTTTTGACCGGAATGTTGCTAATGCAAATTGTCTAGGTCACTTGCCCGCCCAGCCACCGCCCCTCAGTAACAAAATCCCCTAAAGACTCATTGCCGTTTTTAAACGTCTTACACTTTTCAAACTTTCGTCTGGTCAGGCCTGGCACCCGCCAAGTAACCTGTAAAGATTGTCTTGACGAACAGTTTTTATGCTGCAGCCTTGAAAGTTTGGCTTGAGAAGGGAAAGCCCGTCGTACATGAAAATCCATCTTAAAAACGTATTAAGATTAGCTTGAGAAAGCACAACTTACTGAAATTGCTATCTTTAAAACCCTTTTGCTGACCGCCCACTCACCCAAAGTTTCTGACTCTAACGCCTGCTCGAGCTTAACTCTACAGACTCCGCAAAACTCAGCCCAAGGTTCTTTGCATGAGAAGCACTCCCTCCCTGGCAGTTCCGCTCGCCCGTAGTCTTTTCTGTACGTACCTCCGTTTTTCATAAAATGAAGAATTAAACAAAATCGTAAAATTCCCAAAAGACGTGGTTAAACAGACCCGGTATGTTCGATGAGGAAAAGCTCCAAATTTCAACATTCAATCTAAACCCCAAAATGAAGACCAATCTAGACTCACACCCTCAATCGCCTTCGCTTCCTCTGTCCTGATTTCTAGATCACTTTAATATCATTCAACAAGTCATCTGATCTAATATGTTGCTCCATGGCACCTCAAGTAATGTATGATTGCCCCCCCACCCACCGCCACCCCGAGACCTCCGAACCGACAACCTAGGCGTACGCCCCGAGTCAAATCTCTCTAACCACTAGGGCATGACTTCCCCTAACCATGGTGCAGAAATATCCTGTATACCGGAAAATCTCTGTGCATCTCAAGTCTATGGTAGTGTAGATATTCTAATCATTAGTTCTAATCCATATTGCTCCAAGGGCATACCTCAGTACTATGGTATTGCCAGCCCGACAGACTCGAACCCACAACCTAGGGTTAGGAGTCAAAACTCTCTAACCACTAGGGCATGACTTCCCCTAAACATAGGTCAGAAATATCCTGTATCCAGAAATCTCTGTGCATGTCTCAAGTCTATGGTAGTGTACGACTAGTGTGCGACTCAGGACCACTTGCCTGGGACCTTTTTGTACACTGGTCGCTTACATCTATCTATCTACTCTATTATCTATCTATCTATCTATCTACTATCTATATATCTACGCTATCTTCATATCTGATCTATCTATCTATCTATCTATCTATTCACTCTGAATGTTTTTTCTATCTTTCTAATCATGCTAACAACAGGCTAGTCATCTGTAACTCATGCTAGCAACAAAATAAGTAATATTGCTAATCAGTTAACAAGCAAAAATGCTAGTCAATGGCTTAATAATGCGCTAGCGACATGCTAGTTACATGCTAATCATGCTAGAAAAATGCTAGCAACATGCTAGTAATCAGCTAATCATGTAAAACAACATACTAGTCACTTGCTAATCCTTTGTAGTAACATGTAGTAATCATACCAGTAAACTGCTAGCGACATGCTAGTAAGTTGCTAATCAGTGGGCTATAACAACATGCTAGTCACTTGCTTATCATGCTAGCAAACATGCTAGTCTACTTGCTAATCATGCTAGCAACATGTTAGGTTCATTTGCTAAACCACATTGTAGCAGGGTACCTAGCAACCTACCCAGCGTACTCTAGCAACCGCATAGCAACACAAGCCTAGCAAGTATCCTGGGTACCCTAGCAACGCGCATAGCAAAAGACCTAGGCAACCACCCTGGGTACTCCTAGACTTCCGCATAGGCAACACCCTAACAACTGGCCTGTGTACCGCTAGGTGACCGTAAAGCAAAGACACCATAGCAACCTAATCATGCATCATCATGCTAGAAAAATGTTAGCAACATGCTAGTAACTGGCTAATCTATGCTAGTACATGCTAGTAGAGAATTTTTATCATGCCTATAAACATTCTACTATTAACTTGCTACATCAGCTAGAAAACATGCTTAGTAACTTCTTAATCATGACTATTGGACATGATAGTAATATGGTAATCATGCATGAGGAAACATCAGGTAGCCCACATGCTAGTAAACTGGTAATCATGCTAGCAACATGCTTTTAACATTCCTATCATTCTAAAACACTTGCTATGGCAACATGCTAGTAACTTGCCTACTCATGCTAACACATGCTTATAGTAACATGTCTAATTCACTGCTTTGTAGTAACATGCTAATCATGCCTAGAAACATGCTATTAACATGCTAATAATTCTAGAAACCTGCTAGCGACATACTAGTAACTTTGCTAATAATGCATCGGGAAACTATGCTAATTATGTGGTAATAATGATTAACAACATGTTAGTCACTTGCTAAATCATTGTTATAACAACATGATAAGTAACTTTGCCTAAATCATTAGTATGCTAAGTAACATGTTAATCATTTCTAGGAAACATTGCTTAAGCAACATGCTAGTAACATGTTAATCATTCTAAAAAAACATGATAGTAACTTTGCTAATCATGCTAACAACATGCTAGTCACTTGTAATCTTGGTAGCAACATGCTTACGTAACCGTTGCCTAATCATGCTAACAACATGCTTAGTTACTTGTTAATTCCGTTTAGGCAGCGAGCAAAATCTGGGTCGCGGCAGCCCTCCTGTAAGCCCTCCTCGTGCGTGAAGACCAAAGAGTGTAAAGACCATCGACTTCTACCGGGCGACTAGGCCACCGCGGCAGGGGACACCGGCAAGTGATATAAGTAGAGTTTTGATGAATCCGGTTTTTTTTGCTTCTACTTGTTCCTTCACTCTGTTTCAGTGTTGTATAACAAATTCGTACTATGTTTGTTTCCAGTATCCTATACTATCACTACCACTTGGAAAACCGCAAACCACACATCACACAATGTAGGCAGAGCAATCTTAACAACCTGCACAATTTGCTATGTCTGCTAATACACTACTTTCTTTTTTCTATTGGTCTCTGGAATTGTTCCAGTCTGCTGCCCATCTGCTTTTGATTGCTAACCAGTGCTACATGATACTTTCTGCTCCAACTCTTACATCTTGTTTAGACATTGTTTGCCCCTTGTCTTCCAGGCAAGACCTGTACCACCCCTGCCAGTCACCCCTTGGTTATCTTGATGTTCGAACTAGACGCGGAATATCGTTCTAAGCTTAGAGCTGCTGAAAGGGGTTGTGTGTGGCGCAAAATCCAAAAATACTTCTGACCTTAATGCGTATCAGGTACCTCCTCTACTTCGCGTTCTCTGACTAAGTGCAGCCACTGCCTAATAAGCACACGATATGACCCTAACCAAATTATGAATCGAATGTTCCCGTCTAACTCTCGCATGCTTTTTAAAAACATTTCCTCACTCCTTGTTCCTCCTCATCCCCCAGTCTCCAAATAATTATCCCTTTCTATTATTCTACAAACTTTACTATTGATTTCCTGATTCCATCCTCATCTCCTCCAAGTCCATTTCGTCCTGCAAATGTGTACCATTTGCATCACCCACATCCAACGTTCATTAACATAGTCCCTCGTAACACATGGTTGTTTGTCACCTCAGCATTTAGACAGGCGCAAGTTATAACTCAACTACTCCACTACTTCAATAGAACCCCCCCGGAACCCATCTCCTTTTAGAGATACTTACAAAAACAGTTTCCCTTCTTACCTTCATTGCAAAAAACACTGGATAACGAGGCTGTGTTCAACTCAAGTTCTTCTGCATTGCTCACACAGAACAAGCATCTGGACAGCAACCCATCTGGCTTCAGATGTGGGGTACATTCAACTGTAGCCTGCATTGCGCTCAGTTGTTGACGACATAAGACTGGTCAGAAGATGCGGAATTGACATCTTCAATACTATCCTTGCTTTGATCTATCGCTGCTTTTGACACGGGTTATACACCAGATCTCCTGTCAAACACTAGGTGGCATAAGGGCATTCTCATGGAACCGCACACTCCCGTGGTTTGAGTCTTACCTATAAGATAGGTCTTCCAAAGTATCTTGGAGATGGTAAAAGTGGCCACGTCGCAACATCTAACTACTGGGGTGCCTCAGGGGGATCAGTTCTTGGACCACTTCTCTTCTCTGTATACATGGCATCATTAGGTTCTGTCATTTCAGAGACATGGCATTTCATACTAGTGCCATTGATGATGGACACTAAAATCTACCTCTCATCCATCCTGATGAATCCGACAGGTAGCTGGATGGCAATACGCAGCTTGTATAACAGACATTTCTTGCGGATAAAGGATCATCACCTTTCAAGTCACACTCTGCCCAAGACAGAACTGCTTGGGGTTCCAGCAAAACCATCGTTTCAGCACAATTTCCAACATCAAGTTAGGCACATCAAAAAACAGTAACTCCTTCAAAAACAGCCAGTTCGAACCTTGGAGTCTATGATTGGGATGATCAGCTAAACTTTCTCAGATCCAACATTCGTAATAACAGCTCCAGGTTCTGACAGATTGTCGCTTTACTTTACAACCATTAGAGGACAGATACTGGCCATTCTTTCTACAGAAACATGACTGCACATAATCCTTGTTACAAGCTGCTTGTTCTGTCCAGGAGCTCACGGACTGATTGCAAGTGACGATTCTCTGGCAGGTCTTACAGCCAGTTTTCACATCAAACTACTTGTAAAGTTTAATGCCATGCAAGCGCCAAAATCTATAATTAGCATTAGTCTAAGACATAAGGTTATAATTAGCTTCCGAGAAGAATACACGTCACACCTTGTTTGATCAATTTGCACTGGCTGTCAATAGCTGCTCGCATAAAATTCAAGACATTGACGTGGGTCTCCAACACCATGGCGGCTCTGGCACGCCGTTTATTCCTACAAAAATTCCATTTATCTTCAGGACATATGTTGCCTGTAAGACGCTTGCGTCTCTGAACAAGTGCAACGTGTCGATTGATTGTGCCATCCTCAAAGACGAACAAATTCAGCTTTTATGGACTTTAAAATTAAATGTTCCATCATGGAGGAAGGCATCCTGCCCGCTCAAACTCAATCCGCAGTCCGGAGCCATCTTAAAGAAGTGTGGCTCTTAAAAAAACACAGTCTGCGTCCATCTTTTATTGAACCCTTCTAAACTTGTTAGCACTGTCTCAATATTTCATTACTATTCTTTAAAAAAATAAAAAAATCTACCTTTCTAATCTCGTTTGTATTCTATTGTATTTGTTTTAGTTATACGCTAATTATAACAAAGACTCTCTAAACACTAGGCTGCTCGATTTCTTATTCTCTTATAGTCTGTGTTCCTTTTTCTTTAGTATTTATTTTTCTTTAAAAGCCCTTGATACGTGGTACTGCGTTTTAAAGATGATACTGTTATAGCACCTTATATGATCAATTTGCTTTCTGATGATGTTTTGATTGCTTCCCATTGTCATAATTTGTAAAGGTAGCTTTGGATTAAATTTTTTAAAGACGTCTTGCGAAATCAGCGGTTCCCCAACCATTTAAGTGCCAAGGAGCCGGGGGGGTTTAATGTCAGGACAATATTCTCACGGACCGGTCTTTTAACAGGGTGCAGTTCACCCAAAAAAATCAAAATTATTGTCATTCAACTCGACTCACCACGTCTTAATCGTTCGCGAACCGACAGTATAAGATTTATTGTAAGGAAAAAACAGTTTTAGATATTTTTAGATTTATGTCCTGGAGATGCTTTCACTGTCCCCTCCATTCGAGAAAATGTATGTGACCGGTTTATACTGTCCACGTCCAGAAAGGTAATTTAAAAAATCACCTTCAAAGTTGTCCATGGTGTGACATCAGACGTGGTCGTATAGAATTGGTTGTTGATAGCACGGAAATATACGATGTGGTCCCAAAAAAATATCAAAAACTCTTGATCTTTATTCAGACTTGACTCGCCTCCCGGGTATGTTATGAGCGCCCGCGTTGCTCTCACAGAACATCCGGTCCCGCGGTGAGACGAATCACTCGGATTGTAATTTCCGGGGGTCGTCTTGAACCAAGTTTCACCAAATTCGACACTGAATCGGTTTGAAACACGGTTCGCGGTCAACAATAAGCATTATATCCACAAATTTACTTACGCTGGTAACTTTTTTAACATGGCTGACACTCCCTCTGAGTTCAAATAAAACCAATATCCCGGAGTAATTTCATTTACTCTAAACCACGTCTTCACTGACTGAACCGAGCCAGATAAACGAACACGAAACATATGCCCGTTCTATCACTCAATGACGGTTATAACCACAAACAATCTGGACATTTTATGTTTCTAAACAGAAACATGGCCTAGAAGACAGTCCTGCAGTTGCAACAGGTCCTCAATGAAGCAAGCCCCTCCTAACTTTACTTTCATGAGTCGTGTGCAGAGACTCCCCCCCCCCACCCCCCCCCTCCCCCCCCCCCCTGTTAGGAGAGGTGGAGCGGAGGTAGCTTGCTCTATTTAATTAGATGTTCTATCAGATGCAAGCAAGTGCTAATTTGGTCAGTACTTGTCTTTTTGAATATCTAGGAATTTTGTGCTGAAAGGTGCTCCAACGCATTCTGTTTTATCATTATTAACAGTCATCCAAAATAGCTCTAGCAGCTTTTGGGTGAAGAGGCTCACGAGAAAAGTTATCAATGAGTTCCTACAGAGTTTTGACTATTTTTGCATTATGCAGGGGTATTTTAATTAGAGTAACCTAAGTTAATGCAGGAAAGACAAAACTACAAAAGAAATGATAACGGTTGTTCTAACACTTTTGACCATGATTTCAGCATTGCATTGGCCCCACACACAAGGGTGGACACCACTATAGATTTAATCATCGGTAGGGGTCTAAACATTATCATCCAATGTTCTTAAGGAGGGGTAGCACTATCGATCCCCCCCCCCCCTCGACCCCCCACTTCCGTATTTTCGTTGATTATATTAGATCTCTGATACCAATGAATCCTAGATCTGTCCTCTGTCAGAAGGAGATGCAGAAACTAGAACACATTGTGCTTGTTTATGGAGGCTATATCTTTAACACCACGCATTTCTGCAGACCTCTGTTGGTTTTCTCCGTGACTCCTGTAACTCAAAGTAAGATGGTATGATGATATTGCTCCAATTATAGTCCAGAAGAAAACAAACAGACCGAAATCAGTTTGGAGAAGATCACACAGCATTTTCAGACTATGAAAAGACAATGCAGAAAAGCCGAGCGGATGTGGCGGAAGACAAAAACTTGAAATTCACTAAAGCATCTATAAAGACAGCTTCATGCTTTTAATGTGAAACTAGCCACAGCTAGACAGAATTTCTTCTCACAACATTATAAACAGTAACTTAAACAACACTCGTACTCTTTTTTGGCACTGTTGAGAGACTGACAACCCCCCAAGTCCGAATTCCCCAGTGAAATGCTCTCAAACAGCAAATGCAATGAGTTTTTGCGTCCTTCTTTTCTGAGAAGATCATCAATATCCGGAAGGAGATTAGCACATCCTCAAGTAATGCAGAGGTCAGACAGATTTGGCCACAATATCAAAAAGATACTATGTCTATTTTTGAAGCAATTGATAGTAAAATTTTGGAAGAAATAGTGCAGCAGCACGCTAAATCGTCAACCTGCTATCTTGACACACTTCCCACAATCTTTTTTTCAAAGTGTGCTTAACTGTTTTAGAAGCAGACCTCTTAGAAGTGGTGAACGCCTCACTTCTTTCTGGGACATTTCCTAACTCCCTGAAAACGGCAGTTGTTAAGCCCCTCCTGAAAAACACAAAAATCTTGATAATACCATTTTGAGCCATTATAGACCCAATATCTAATCTTCCTTTTATAGGCAAAATTATAGAAAAGGGTAGTACTTAATCAGCTGAACAAATACTGAAACTCAAATGCATACCTGGACAATTTTCAATCTGGTTTCCGACCGCATCACAGCACAGAGACAGCACTCATCAAGATAATAAATGATATTCGCTTAAATTCTGACTCTGGCAAAATATCAGTGCTGGTATTGCTAGATCTCAGTGCTGCGTTTTGACACTGTCAATCCTAAACATACTACTAGAGAGACTGGAAAACTGGGTCAGGCTTTCTGGGATGGTACTCAAATGGTTCAGGTCATACTTAGAAGAGAGAGCCTATTATGAGAGTCTAGGAGAGCATAAGTCTAAGTGGACGTCCATGACGTGCGGAGTCCCACAAGGCTCAATACTTGCACTGCTCTTGTTTAGCCTGTATATGCTCCCACTAAGTCAAATAATGAGAAAGAACCAAAGTGGCCTATCACTGCTATGCCGATGATACACAGATTACCTAAGCCTTATCGCCAAAATGACTACAGCCCCCCATTGACTCCCTCTGCAAATGTACTGATTGAAATTAATAGTTTCAAGGTGAATGCATACCTTGACTCTAGGGGTCAAACAACTAAAATCAACAAGTCAGAATCTTGGTGTGATTTTGGAGACAGACCTTAGTTTCAGTAGTCATATCAAAGCAGTAACTAAATCAGCATACTATCATCTTAAAACATTGCAAGAATTAGATGTTTTTGTTTTCCAGTCAAAGACTTGGAAGAAACTTTGTTCATGCCTTTATCACCAGCAGGGTGGACTATTGTAATGGTCTCCCTCACCGCCCTTCCCAGAAGACCATTAGACAGCTGCGGCTAATCCAGAACGCTGCTGCCAGGGGATTGTTTTTTTTTTCTGACTAGAATCAGAAAAGCTGAGCCTATCACACCAGTTCTCAGGTCCTACACTGGGCTTCGAGTTACTTTTAGGATTGATTTTAAAGTACTTTTTACTCGTTTATAAATCACTCAATGATCTAGGACCAAAATACTATTGCAGATATGTCTCACATGAAGATAAACCTAACAGACCACCCATATCATTAAGGCTCAAGTCATTTTAGAATACCAAGGGTTCCCCAAAACAAGGGGATTCCCGCCTTTAGTTACATATCGCTGGCTGCAGTTGGAATCACTTCAGAAAGAGATAATATGTGCTAAAACAGTAGTCACAATTTAAATCTAGACTCAAAACTCATCTGTTTAGCTGTGCATTTATTGAACGCGCACTGTGCAATGTCCAAACTGATTGCACTGTCTCTTACGTATTCACTGTATGTTATTGTACAATCATTTCTAATTTTAACTGTGTTATTAATTCCATTTGAAATAAGTCAATTTTTAAATCATTTTTCAAGTTTTTAAAATTGCTTGTTTTTTTTTTTTGGTTTTTTTTTATTATCTTGTCTTCATGATTAGTTTTACTTTTATGGAAAGCCTTTGAATTACCATTGGGCTTGGACGAAATGTGGCTATTAAATATAACTTGCCTTGGCTTGCCCTGGCCTAGCGAACCTCCCCAGGTACCCTGCAACAGCATAGCAGCACCTTACAACTTCCCGGCTACGTAGTAACCGCATAGTAACACCCTAGTGACCACCATGGGTACCTTAGCAACCACATGCAACAACTTAAGACAACCACCCAGTAATCATTGCAACCTGCATAGCAACCTTAGCAACTGCCGCCACTACCCTAGTAACCACATAGCATTACCCTAGCAACTGCCAGGGTACCTTAGGCAACTGCAGAAAACAACTTAGCACGACCCCAGGTAAGTTGTAAATCAGAGCAACACCCGAGTAACCACGCTGAGTACCTTTAGCAACCGCATAGCAACACCTTAGCACTGCCCAGGCTAACCTAGCAACACGCACAGCAAACCCTAGTACCGCCCTTGTACCTGCAACCTCATACGCAACACCCTAGCAACCATCTTGCATCTGCAACTTTCTGGTCCGGCTTTCTCAAGCCAACTTACAGTTTGTCTTGACAAACTTTTTTTATCTAGTTATTAAGTTACTTACTGAAATCCTATTTAAACTTATTAAGTTGGCTTGAGAAAGCCAACTCTACTGAAATCCTATTTAAAGTTATATTATTATTATTATTATGAAGTTGCTGGCTTGAGAAAGCCAACCTACTGATCTGCTACTTAAGCTTATTAGGTTGGCTTGAGAAACCCAACCTACTGATCTGCTACTTAAGCTTATTGGCTATTAAGTTGGCTTGAGAAAGCCAACTTACTGAAATCCTATTTAACCCTTTCGCACGTGAGTTTAAAATATTCTAGCTGAGGCCCAGCGTGAGTTTTTTTTAGGCGACCGTTATTTTTAAAATGTACGCCTTATTGTTTCCATGGCCACGAGTCATGCTTGTCATTGTGGCACAACGCAGCCACAATAGATCTGTATGACATATGGATCGCTTTTATTTCGCTTTTTCAATGTTTTTATTTAAAATATTCACAAAACATGCTCACTATATATGAAATATCTGATATTTCGATTCTGAAATATGTGCAAGTTAATATATTTGGTAGTTTAAACACTTTTATATCGGACCGTCTTATTTGATCTATACTGGGTGAGGGGCGCCGCATGTTAGTTTGCGCATGAATCCGAACTGTGGGATTTACAACAAGCAAATCTCATCCTCTCCTCCTGAAACACGTTAATAATTTTTTAAAAAAAAAATCAAAGCTAGTCAAAGTGATTTAGTAACTGAATAAAATATAAGGTAACTTTAGTAATTGAATGGTATTCAAAAACTGTGTTCACGTTACCTGACTGATGACTATTCTTTTAAAGACCAACCGTTTTCCAGAAGAATGGCAACATTTGCTATCTGACCTAAAACATTATATATATATATACACATTAAAAGCATATACCATTTAATCACATCATAATAAAACAAAATACATTGTAGATTTCTAAACATTAAAACTAGAACACTGACACAAAACAAAAGGGAGTGAAATTCTGTTGCACTTTGAAAATCATGATATATTAACACATGAAGACACACCATATCTCCTCCAAGGCTTGTCTCCGGTGAATCAGAAGTCAGCTGCAGTGTTGGAGCCTCTGAAACAGATGAGCAGAATGTGCGTCCTGCAGATTTTTTTTTTTATTTTTTTTTAGTTGTTAGCATACCCCCCCCCCCCCCCAGATTTGTCAATTCATTAATTAATAAATAACATGAATATTGTACTAGAAAGCTTAACGTGTTTTAAAATTTATGTAGCAGTTGCCTAAGTAATGTACCAGTTTACTCAAGATATCTAGACTAATTTTACCAACATAAACCCACTCAAATATATCCAATTCAACACTTAACATTAAATTTGTTATAAATAGCTATATTTATAAGTAGCTTATTAAAAATGTGTTCTATAAATTCTGCCTTACTTCTTGTGATAATAAATCTCTCTGGTATGCTTGTGACCGGTGCGCTGACTGAAGGCCGCGTGAAGCTGGGAGACAACCGGTTCGAAACAACAACCCGGGATTAGAAAAAATACAGTTTTAAAGAAATGATACAACATTGAACAAATTTGAATGTTATTTTCGGAATAAACTCTGTTATTTAAAGGTTTTTATGTATTCTATACCCTTTTCGGACCTGATGTAAATTCCTCAGAAAATCAGCGCGTTGACAACAGTTTGAAGCACCTGAAGCGGGGAAATACATGGCTTCGAAACACCATCATGCTAGAAATTACAGTTTAAAATATTACAACAAAAAAACTTTTAATGTTATGTTCTTGTAAAACATGTTTTTTTCAAAATGGTAGTTTTACATATTCACACTTACCTTTGTCTGAGGTAAATCTCTCAGAAATTATTGGACACTGTCAGCCAGTAACCCTTTCACTGCCGAACACAAGATCTCCTGTCAGTGCGTGCAAATTCAAACTCAGCTGCGGGGGGAGGGGTAAGAACAGGTGAGGCAGTTACCAAAAGATTCGATTCACGGGCATCCCAAGAATGCGAAGCCATGTGGAATCGCTCTAAATGCGAGGCTTGGAATGTCATGGTGCGTGATATATACTGATATACCTCTTTACCAAACTAAACAAACCCCCGAGATACCCACACTAACCGCCATACAAACAGACAGCTCCCTTAAATTATGACATTAAACCATTGGTAGCTACAAAAAAAAGACCCATACCGAATTGGTGCTCTGCATTAACCATCCAAGTGCACACACACAGCAGTGAACACACACACACGCAGTGAACCGCACCGGAGCGTGGGCAGCCATTTTTTTGCGCTAAAACCCCGGGAGGTGGGGTTCAGTGCCTTGCTCAAGGGCCCCCCAAGGTTTTAATTTCCGGCCCGAGATTCAAAACCCCCAACCCTAGGGTTAGGGGTCAAACTCTCTAACCATGGCCATGACTTCCCCTAACCATGGTCAGAAAATATCCCTTTTTGGAAATTTTTGGATCCAAGGTATGGTGTGTACCGACTCAGCACACTTGCCTGGGAAATTTTGAAGGGGTTTAACCCTTTAAATTTCACGGGGAAATTTTCCCCTGTCCCTTTATCCCGGGAAAATTTCCCCTTTTCAGCAGTGTTCTTGTGCCATTGCAATAAAGGTACCCGTTATAATCTAGCATTTAAGGTGGTTTGCCCAAAAAATAAAATTTTTTTATTTTTATTTTATTATTTTTTAGTTTTTTAGCCAGTTAAAAATGTTTTTCAATATTGTGGCTAAAGTTTAGGGCAGGATCCAAAAACGAATTAAAAGGGCTTTGTGAATAATAATAAAAAAAAAAAAAAAAAAAAGTGCAAAAACCCGGGAAAACTTAGTTTTTTTGGGAGGGAAAACTGACAAACCCCAAGTCAGATTCCCGTGAAATCCCAAACGAAAATGCAATGATTTCGCCTTCTTTTTCTGAAGATCATCAATACCCGGAAGGGGAGTTTTAGACATCCCAAGTAAGCGGGTCAACGTTTGGCCACAATATCAAAAAGTACTAGTCTATTTTGAAGAAAATTGATAGAAAATTTTTTGGAAAAAATATGCCACCTAAAGTCAACCTGCTATTTGAACACTTCCAATTTTTTTTAAAAAGTGTGCAACTTTTTAGAAGCAAACCTTTAAAAGTGGGACGCCTCACTTCTTTCTGGGACATTCCTAACTCCCTAAAAAACCGTTTTTAAAAGCCCCCCCTAAAAAACAAAAAAATTTGTAATCCCATTTTGACCATTATAACCCTATCTAATCTTCCTTTTAACAAAATTTAGAAAAGGTATTTCTTAATCAGCTGAACAAATACTAAAACCAAAATGCATCCCGGGCAATTTTCAATCGGGTTTTCCCGCCCGCATACAGCCAGAGACAGCACTCTCAAATAATAAATATTTTCGCAAATTTGACCTGGCAAAATACAGGCGGGATTGCTAGATCTCAGTCTCGTTTGACACTGTCAATCATAAATACTACTAGGGGAGACTGGAAAACGGGGTCAGGCTTTCTGGGATGGTACTAAAATGGTTCAGGTCTACTTAAAAAGGAAGGCTTTTTATGTGAGTCTGGGAGATAAGTCTAAGTGGGTCCATGCGTCGGAGTCCCAAAAGGGCTCAATACTTCACTGCTCTTGTTACCCCTGTATATGCCCCCACTAAGTCAAATAATGAAAAAAAAATTCCTATCATGCTATGCCGATGTACACAGATTTCCTACCTTTCGAAAATGCTACAGCCCCATTGACTCCCTCTGAAAATGTCTGAGAAATTAATGTTTCAATGAATCATCCTTTGCCTAGGGCAAAAAACTAAAAATCAAGTGAATCTTGTGTGTTTTTGGGCAGTTAGTTTCAGTAGTCATATCAAGCATTAACAAAATCAGCATACTATCATTTTAAAAAACATTGCAGAATTAGATTTTTTTTTCCCAGTCAAGACTTGGGAAATTTGTTCTCCTTTTATCACCACGGGGGGGACTATTGTAAGGTTCCTCACCAGCCTTCCCAAGAAGACCATTGAACTCGGCCCCAAAAACGCTGCTGCCAGGATTCGCTAGAATCAAAAATCTGAGATATACACCTTTCTGGCCCCTTCCCTTTTGGGGGGTTACTTTTGGATTGATTTTAAAGTACTTTTACTTTTTATAAATCACTCAATGACTAGGCCCAAAATATATTGCAGATTGTTCACTGAATAAAACCTAACAACCATAGACCCTTAGGATCAAGTCAGTTTTTGAAATCCCAAAGGGTTCCCAAACAAAACAGGGGAGCCCGCCTTTATTTTCCTGCCTGCAGTTAATCGTTAAAAGATCGGGTTGCTAAAACTTAGTCACATTTAAATCGACTCAAAAACTCATTGTTTAGCTGTGCTTTTTATTGCGGCACTGTCGAGCCCGAACTGATTCCTTTTTTTGCATGTTTTTTATGAAAAATCTTTTTCTATTTAACTTTTTTAAATTCATTTTAAAAAGTCTTTTTTTTAAATTTTTCAAATTTTAAAAATTGCTTGTTTTTTTTTTTTTTTTTTTATTTTTTTTTCATGATTTTTTTCTTTTTTAAAAGCCTTTGAATTACCATTGTGGAAATGTGCTATAAAAATAAACTTCCCTTTGCCTTCCCTTGCCTGAATCCCCAGGTACCCAGCAACAGCATAGCACCCCCTACAACTTCCCCGGCTACTTAGTAAGCATATAACCCTATAAAACACCAGGGGTCCCTTTAGCAACCACTAGCAAAACTTAAACCACCCGGTAATCTTGCAACGCATACAACCCCTTAAAACCCCCAGCTCCCTAGTAACCAAAAACTTATTTCATGGGTACCTTAGCAACTGTAGAAAAAACTTACCCGCCCCAAAATTTGAAAATCAGAGCCCCCCTGAAACCCCCGTGAGTCCTTTAAAACCGCTGCAACCCCTTTAGAAACTCCCCAGGTACCTTAGCAACCCCCCAAAAAAACCCCTATAACCGCCCTTTCCCCAGAACCTCAAACACCCTCAACCATCATCTAAACTTTCTGGTCCCCTTTCTCGCCAACTTACTTTTTGTCTTGACAATTTTTTTTATCTGTTTTTTTTACTGTCCTATTTAAATTATTGTTGGCGGAAAACCAACCTGAAACCCTTTTAAATTATTTTTATTTTTTTTGTTGGTTTGGGGAAACCCAAACCATGTTGTACTTACTTTTGGGTTTGGGCAGAAACCCAACCTACTGATCTTCCCCCAGCTTAGTTTTTAATTTGGCAAAAAGCCCAACTGAAATCTTTTAACCCCTTTTTCCCCCCGGGTTTTTAAAATTCTAGCGGGCCCCCGGATTTTTTTTTGGGCGCCCTTTATTTTTAAAGTCCCCCTTATGTTTCCGGCCGCGGCTGCTTGTCTTTGGGGCCAAACGACCCAAATGTCTGTCCATGGAGGTTTTTTATTTCGTTTTTTCTGTTTTTTTAAAAATTTTACCACTCATATTTAAATTCTGTATTTGATTCTGAAATTTGCGTTTTTTTTGGTAGTTTAAACCTTTTTATCCCCCGTCTTTTGTCTTCTGGGGGGGGGCGCCATGTTGTTTTGCGCAAACCCGAACTGTGGGTTTCAACAAAGCTTCACCTTTTCTCCTGCCTTAATTTTTAAAAAAATAAAAAGTGTCGTGATTGTCTGTAAAAAAAGGCTTTGGGATTGTGGTTTAAAAACTGTGTTAAAGTTCCCTGATGATGCTTTTCTTTAAAGCCCCCCCGTTTTTCCAGAAGAATGGCAACTTCCTGACCTAAAAATTTATATTTTACCATAAAAGCATTACATTTAATCCATCTAAAAAACAAAACATTGTGATTTCAAACTTTAAACTAAAAAGGGGCACAAACAAAAGGGTGAAATTTCTTTCCTTTGAAAAAATCAGATAAAAACCATGAAGCCCCATATCCCCCCGGGCGCCCGGGGTGAACCCAGAAGTCGCTGCATTTTTGGGGGCCTCTGAAATCAGGGGCAAAGTGTCTGCAGTTTTTTTTATTTTTTTTTTGTTTACTTTGATTTGTCAATTCTTAAAAAAAAAAACATAAATATTGTACTAAAAGCTAAAAGTTTTAAAATTTATGTAGCATTGCTAAGTAATTACCATTTACCAAGATATCTAGCTAATTTTACAACATAAAACCCCCTCTATACAATTTTAAAACTTAAACATTAAAATTTTTTTAAATAGCAATTTTAAATAGCTTATTAAAAAGTTTCTTAATTCTTCCTTACTTTCGTATATAAATCTCTCTGGATGCTGTGACCGTCGTGACTGAGGGGTGAAGTGGGAGACAACGGTTGAAAAAAACCGGGGTGAAATCTTTTAAAAAAAATGATCCATTGGGCAAATTTTGTTATTTTTCGGGGTAAACGTTTTTAAAAAGGTTTATGTATTCATACTAACCTTGATGATGTAAATTTCAGAAAAAACAAGCGTGCAACGTGAAGCACCTGAAAACGGGAATAAAAGGGCCCAAAACAACATCTGCTGAAATCAGTTTTTTAAAATTTAAAAAAAAAACTTTTTTAAAGTTTGTTTTCCCCGTAAAAAAATTTTTTTTTTTCCAAAATGGTTTTTTTCATATTCACATTACCTTTGTTGAGGTAAATCTCTCAGAAATTTTGGACACTGTCGCCCTAACCCCTTTATCAGAACACAAGTTCCCGTCATGCTGCAAATTCAACTTCACTCGGGGGGGGGGTAGACATGACGTTTACAAAAAAATTATTAAAGGGGCCGATTGCGAAGCCATGGAACGCTTAAATGCAGGGTTTGGAAAGTCTGGGGATTTTAGTTTACCTCTATTACCAAACTAAACAAACCCCGGTCAAACTACCCCCAAAAAAATGACAGCTCCCTTTAATTTTGACATTAAACCCTGGTAGGGGTACAAAAAAAGACCCTACTCAAATTGGTGCCTGCATTTAAAACCCTCCCAAAGTCCACACACAGCTGAACACACACACACAGCGTGAACAGCACCCGGGCATGGGCAGCCTTTTTTTGCTGCTAAAACCCGGGAGCAGTTGGGGGTTCAGTGCCTTGTCCGGGGCCCCTTGTTGATATTGCCGGCCCCAGATTTTAAACCCCCAACCCCAGGTTGGGTCAAACCTCTAACCATAGGGCCCTGACTTTCCCCCAAACCTGGGCAGAAATATCCTTATTGGGGAAATTTTTGTGATCTCAAGGGGGGGTTTTGGTAGTGTCCACTCAGCACATTGTAAATTTTTTCCCGGGGGTCACCTTAAGGGGTTTTAGAAATTTCCCATGTCGATTTTCCCGGAAATTCCTCTTTTCCCCACACAAGGACACATTTGATGACAAACACAGTACAGAAAGCACTGGGAGATTAAATATAGATGCAGGGTAGCTGCAAAAAACAAAAAAAAAAAAAACGTCACTTAATGTTTGTGACTGCCGTGTGTCTCGAGTTTTGAGCTCTGTCATGGTAATTCTTTCTTGTCTCTTTTTTTTTATCGTAATCTCGATTTTATACAACCATAATTTTACGTTTCTATAACATGTGAATATATCCTCTATCGTAGTTTCCAACAAAAAACAAGCAGAGCGCCTTGTTATCACTAGTTGTATTTTGATTTCCCCAAGTCCCGCTCTTAGCTTGTATAGACTGTGTAGAAGTTGCCAGCGTTCGTTGCCGCAGCCGCTAAACCCGCGTTGCATTGCTCATACTCTATTCACACCATTACCATTTGATTTACTCACTGTTATCTTGCTCTTAACATGCGGATTGTAACAGTATGTCTACCTTTGAGTGCAGGTGAACGATACTTTTGAGGGTCGTGGAGAAGCAGATTGGGTCCCTGGAGCAGAGCTAAGTCCAGCATGAGAGAGTGGAGCTGTGCTGCTCGGGAAACCTCCCGGGCTGATGCTCACG
This sequence comes from Cyprinus carpio, assembly GCF_018340385.1. Taxonomy (NCBI): domain Eukaryota; kingdom Metazoa; phylum Chordata; class Actinopteri; order Cypriniformes; family Cyprinidae; genus Cyprinus; species Cyprinus carpio. Next base: position 6,286,793 of record NC_056587.1, read on the forward strand.
AATCAGGGGGGTTCGTATCAAGCTGCGTTGATTAACATTTCCCATGACCACTCTATTCCTGCGTGTTTTCTCTGCACATGCCCGGTGCACCCAGGATGCGATCTGTCAAAGATGTCCTGCACTTACGGCAAACCAGCGACACCACAGCAGGACCTTGGGTGCATCAGCAGCGGTATGATGCAAGACACGGCCCCAGGCGACGGACTCTCTCCCCACCCACGGTCTTCAAGATCTCCACATGGGACCCGAACACTTCACTCCCCCTCCGCTGTAGACGGACACACAAGCTGGGATTGTTTTTAGAGACTTCATCGTCCGACACGTCCGTGCTACGTTAGTGGAAGGTTAAAAGTGCACACTCACTGTTTCCCTATGTGCTCGTGGTTTTGCTGATTTTGAGTGCAGATACCAGTGATCCTGTAGGACCGATGAGAGCCCCGGAGCGGTCGTGCTTCACGCCGGGTTTAACGACACACACGCTGCGGCAGACTGGGAGACAACACTGAAGAGGAGATTTCAAGGAGCATGATCGAGACGAGTGCGCCAGCACAATGCCCGCAGCGACGATCATCAATGTAGGACCCACTTCCCAACGTATCGACGAGGACACAAAAGGGTGTGGTAGACCGTTTTGCTTTAAATGGAATGGTTATTGTGATGTGTAAAGCAACAAGAAACTGCTCTTTGTGTTTAATTGGAATCTTTTCTGAGGAGCGTTCCTAGGCTGTTTTTAGGGAGCATGCGTGCTGCACCCCAGCAGAGATCGGGAGCAGGAACTCCTCGGTGGATCAACATCTCCAGGACTCTAGCTCTACACTCCAATATGCACTAGATAAGCCAATTACTCAAATAATATGCTAGGATAGCTTATTGATCTACCTGCCTTAATGTTCAGAAAGTACCCTTTGCGCTGACAGACTTTGTCGCTTCACCTAATAAGTGAATCTAAAATATAAATTTAATGTAGGATATAGAGATCGTAACCTTCAAAGGATGTGAGGCGTGTTGACTGGGGGGTTCGACATCCATTTCCTTGTATCGTGCCATTCTGCGTATTGATTACATTAATTTTATGGCTTTGTGGGTACTTCGTCCGGGCCAGAGCTAATTGTTACAGCCACCAAAGGAACAGATTCGCGAATAACCTTGCCTGATTTATCTCAACTGCTCTGTGTAACCCATAAACTACAGCATGAACTAGACAAAATGACTGTGCAAAATGCGGCATTATCTTCTCTAATACACTCTAAAAATCGGCTGGGTTAATTTTTTATCCCAAAGAATGCTGGGCTGAAATCTGTTGGGTCATTTTGTTGGGTTAGTGTTATTACTTTTTTTGGGTAGTTTCAATTTAGCAAGGTGCTGAGTTAAACCTGCCTAGGTTGTTTCAGGCCAGCACTGGGTTATTTAATGTGCCCGTTGAAAGATGTTTAAAATCGCGCTCCAGTAACTGTCACATTTTTGGAAGGGACAATGTGGGCAAAGCCACTGGTTTCAACTGTTTAAAAGGTAGAGTCCCTTATTTAATGTTTTCATTCAATAATTATTTTAAATTGCCATGAATTATTAACTTTTTTTGAGGCAACAACACTGGTCTTGGTAAACTTCTATCAGAGCCCAAGTATTAGAAATATGTTATATGTGTTATCTTGAACATGTTTTACCTCAGACTGATGGCATTCTCTATCATGACTGTACTCGCATAATCGTGTTAAGGGTAATCTGAGAGGCACGACAGGTTAATAACAGTTTTTCTTCTTTGTAAAAAAAAACAAAATATTAAGTATCAGAACACGGTGACGCGGGACATATCGCGCTGTGAAATTATGGTGAAGATCTGTGAAAATAGAGGAAAATGTTTCGTCTTTCTGTTCACTTGAAAAGCAAATTGTAACAAAAGTGAGGGGGTCAGTCAAATCGAAGTTAACAATAATGGTGAATATGACTTTCTGCTCTAATGTAACACGGCCTGCAAGTTAAGACGCTATGCTCTCTCATAATCGAAATGTAAATCATACAAATTATGTACAATGTCATCGGACTGCCAGCGTCCATTTAAAGAACTGATGGATCCGGTTCCAAATTAGAACTGGTTTCATCGATCTCGAAAGAAAAAAAGTGATTCCCGGGAAAAGAATCGGACCTCTCTGGTGTGCCTCGATCGAGTTTGCGGCAGCCAACCTCTCGCTCTCGACTCACACGTTGAATTCCAATAAGGAAGTGACTAAAACTGCAAATTCAATCGACTGGACCGCTTGAGGCTGGCTGCAAAAAGGGAGTCAGTTCCATAGACTCCCCGATGTTAAAATGCCCACTTTTACAAGCAGAAAAAAACATGTTTGATCAACGCCTGGTGCAAGAGAAAATGCTTTTGGTCCTATATCTGCTAATTTTTGCCCGTTCATGCTCGGAACAACTGGTGATGGGGGGCTTAGCGTGAATTTTTTTTATAACTGCATACCGTTTAAATTGTACTTAAGCCTAAACTTTCCTGCATAATTTAAGAAGGCGTGGCCACTTCTTTGAAGTGAAACAGGGTCATTATTGCTGTATGCTATACAAGGGCTGCGGCGCTAAAGTAGGACGTCGGCTTCAGCAAACAGCTCCCTGCTCGTTTTTTGCCCATTTTCGATTTTCCCGGAGAGGGAGAGGTGCGGCATCGGTGAACGCCCCCCCCCGCGTAGCCGCGTAAGATAGGGACGGCCCCGTCTCTGCACACTTTGAGCTTCAAAACCGCTAGTTGAGGAGCCTTTGCTATGGGTTGACGCTTCACGGATCAATACGGTGCTCCATATATATTGACTTACAGGAGCTATGGCCAACTCGCTACCATTTTATTTTAAAAGTGCGCCTGAGCGGGGACGTCCACCGCGGTGTCCGCCGAGGCCAACCGTTAGCGAGGTGTATTTGATTGCTTGTGGGTGGTTTTAAAAAGCTCTTTCTACAATCACATCATGCAAATAAAAGGTTTTTTGTGGTAAGTTCATGAGACTCAAAATGTCGTTTTTTTTTTTCTTGTTTTCTTATCAGGAAAAGCCACATGGATACATTTTGTGAGAGGAAAAAAAACTTGTCTGGATGTGGCCAATCTTATCAAGGCGGTTTATGGTAAGTTCATGTTTATTTATACATTTTACAAGGATTTTACATACATAATTGGTTGTCTGTGATAATCAAAATAAACCCTCCGCCTTAACCTTAAACACATATATAATTTTGTTTCGTTTTTTCCCTGTGCCTATAAATTAAAGTTGCACTTTTCACTTAACTTTGTTGTTCAGAATATACAGGAATTTATAATGAGCGGAATACATCATATTACCCATTTTTTCCAAACCGTGTGTTTTGACTTGTCCTGAATCACTTTGCTTACCCCTATAAGTGTTTTTATTTGACTATTTAAAGCTCGTGGAGGTAACCCCAGTACCGGTGCGTGACTTGTCATAGAAATTTCTTGTGTGCATATGCAGTGTGATCTCCCACATCTGTGCCAGTGACCTGTGCATGTGTGTTTTCGATTTTCTCTTAGCACAGCATATTAATATGAAACTGAATATACAGGACTGTAAACATCCTAATGACTTACACATTTTGAAAAGCCACATCTTTCAGCCAAAAGTCACTATAGCAGAATGGAACCCCTCACGGAAAACCAGGTGACACAAGTCGTGCAGGGCAAAACTTTAGAAGCAATAATTGAGGACGCAGCGGGGTTTTTTTGTTTTCCACTTGTGTTTTTCGTTTTTTTGCATGAATCTGTTTAGTGGCAGATCACGAAGAAGCCTCTTCCGTGTTTGAGATAGCAGTAATGCGTATTTTTAACAAGTCGTACTTTTTTGTGAGGTTGAAATCGTCTGGTTGTTTCGTGAGAGTCTCTAAGCACGCAGTAGGGTGAGTGAGTCTCATGGGTCGTGTGTAATTTCCATACGTGGATAAGCTGGCTTTTGTAACTTTTGTTATTTCCCACGCCCTCCAAGGGAAAGCGGGTGCTAATTCATTAGGAAGGCAGCGCTCTGGCCGGCGAAATTGTGAAAGTACTTCATTCGAAACAGCCGGATGCTTATGAACAAGCGCTCACTTATTCTGAAGACGATTCTGAGCGAACGAATGAAGCGGATCGGCGACGCGGGCATTAATAATACTGAATACAGATCCTTAATCTACAACTGAGCGAAGAAATAAAGACGGAGGAAGAATGTATCGGGAACTGGCAGTCAGACGCGTTTTGACCATCACGATTATCAGAAGGGCTATATCGATAGTAACATTTTATGTGGGGAAACGTACAGAGAAATGGGGAAAATCCGTAACAGTTTGACTGTAAACGACCACGAGGAGGTGAAAAAGCTCTTCATGGGATACCGTCCTTAAGCCAGGAAGCTTTTCATCCAGACATTATGTACAAACATACTGTCGCGTATTCTTGTAGCTGCATCAAAAGAGTGGCAGGACAATCCGAATTATTGGACATTTAGAGGCAAACCAAATGCACAGTGCCAAATTGCGGAGATGGTAAACATCCACAAAGAAGACCCCGACAAAGAGGAAAGTGTGCCCGAACGACTTTCTTTCATGAGAGGGCAACGAGGAGCTGCTAGAATACTTTTCTGTTTCTTATGGGGTGAGGTTTCCAGAAACAGTCAAAGTTTTGTCGTTTGTGTGTTAAAAAATCAAAGATTGGTGGCCAGATTTTAACAGGAGGTGTCTTGCCACGTTATCTACAATGCACAAGTTTCAACATAGAGTTTTGAAAAAAAAGGTGTTCAGTAAAAAAGATGAAAAACACACATATTTCAGCCTCTAATCATTTTTATAAAGGCAAAAAAGATAAATTACTGAACATTTTACAAATCCACATTATCCTTTAGGATTAATAGTATGCGGTTCCGGCTTTTTCCCCGTTGCGGGGCTATGTCGTTGTTATGGCAACCAATGCAGCTTTAAGGGGGTTGGTGATCTAACTGAGAGGTACAATGACCCCTATTGTCACTCCCAGCAGGTAAAAGAAAAGAAACCGGTGAGAAATGCACAACTGTAGAGGCCCTTTTCTCCCTTTTGAGCTATTAGAGGTGCATAACAACAGCTGGCCATAACGTATCCCAAATATGATCAGATATTTCCGTCCATGTTTACACATCGTTGAAAAAAGCTTGGATACTACACTGTTCAGATAACTTGTTGATAACTCAAACTGCACTGCCTCAGAAACCGGAATGAAGCTTGTTGTCCCTACTTTCCGTGATTTGGTCACATATTTAAGACAGCGTCTTGCCCAGCAGACTAAGTCCCTACGAGATTTTAAGACAAGGGGGAGTCCTAGCACCCATGGGAGGAATCAATTTGATGCGGAACTTCACAGAGTTTCAGTGTCACATTCTGTATTTTAGTTACTTATTTGTTATAGTGTGGACCAAACGTGGAATGCTCCTTAACTGAGCAGAGGCCACAAAAAACCATCCATTGTCATTCCGATTTGAAAGGCGATGCCAGCAGATCTCCTAGGTAACCTCTGACTATTCATAATCCATGGGACAGGTAAGGATATTCTGCGGTACAATTTTCAAAAGGAATTGCAAATTGTATTTTTAATTTAAACACATTTTACTCGAAAGGGTGGAGGGCATCAAACATTGTGACATAGTTCCAAATGCAATTGAAATTAGGCATTCTAATGCACGGATGCCTTACACTAAACCCTGTCATTCCAGGTCAGGGGTGGGACTATACTAGGGGGCGGTGTTTTGTAATTGGGAGGTGACGGGCCCACTCCCAGACAAACTCTCTTCACGTTGTGCCACTCTGATGCCACGTCCACCAAACAACATGTGCAATTCTGACTTCTAATTTGCCTATTGGCCTCTTACCCTATATTTTTATTCCTCAGGTGAAAAAGCCTTTGGTTAATGGTGAATATTGACCAATAGTAACCCGTTGTAATCTCCCACGGTTTAAGACAGGGAATATGTCGCGGCATTCAGAGTAACAAAAAAATTAATGTAAATAATTTATTGTGTGAGAGCCTAAGACTACTAGGGAGACCCAGGTGTGCAGTGTCCTGTTCTGTAACACGCAATCTTCTCGGAGTGGCAGTTTACGTTAGTAGTGACCTTTTCTCCAGTGTCTCAAAGCATTTAGCACAAATGTTCTGTGTAGTGAATGTCACCTCACAATAACAAACACGACCTCATTATGTATCGGTCCCATCGGTGACGCAGATTGACAGGTTTCCATGTGAGGCATTGGGAAATCAGATGCTTAAAGTAATTGCAAATCCGTTTTGAGTTTTGGCAGGTTGTGGTTTTATGTGCCGACACAGTGAAAAAGCTGACGTGAGTAATTAATAACACCCCATGTACCTCGTTCTATACGATGCATCTACGCTAACATTAGTTTTTTCATTCTTATTCCGAGGTCACCGTAGCCACCCGGATCCAGTTCAGTATCCAGATCAGATTGTGAATCAGCACCTAAGGATGACCTCTACAGCCCTGAATGAGGTCAGCTTCCGAGACCAATTCAGGACAACTAGATGAGAGCCCCAGAGACAGATCCCCAGTAAAGACCCTTGTCTCCTAGATGGCTGTCGACACAAGATCCACAAGAACCAGATGAGTCCACTGCTACAATCAGACTCTGCTGCAGCCTGTGGAATTGAACTGCTGGTTTCGTTTTTGATCAGGCTGGAAAAAAACAAAAAAAAACCCAGAAGAGAACTGGCCCCCGCGGGACTGAGCCTGGATTCTCCAATGCTTTTTCTTCATTCTGTTCATCAATGGAGTTTTGCTTCCTTGCCACTGTCGCCTCTGGCTTGCTTAGTTGGGGACACTTGAAAAAATATCCAGCGATATCGTCGACTTGATTGCACGGATACTATTTGAACTGGACTGAGCTGGATGATAATCACTGAATCAATGATGAACTGACTTTAACTGAAAATTTTTGTATTTACTGTTGTCCTTTTGCATTATTTACACACTATTTTCCTATTTAATACAGTAAAGCTGCTTTGATGCTGTGTTTTTTAAAATATGACAGACCCATTACTCATAATACATGGAAAATACAGTTGCAAAATGCACTTTACTTTTACATTTTAAATTTGGCAGTCACTGTGCATTTGTGAAATGCAAACAGTAATGCAAGATTTGCAAATGTGTTTGGATTATGTCACAATTTGTCACATGTAGAAAACACAATTGAAAATATAATTTGCAATTCCTTTTGAAAATTGTTTGGAATATCCTTCCATAAATGGGCTCTATAGCAGAGCACACTGACCCCCTCAGCTGTAGATCTTTGCTCCAAAGCTTTCTAACTGTTTGACGAAAGTTCACCCAAAAATAACTTGTGTTTCGAAGATGAATGAAGGTCTTACAGATTTGTAATGACATGAGGGTGAATAATAAATGACAGGACAGAATTTTCATTTTTGGGTGAACTATACGTTGAACTACCGTAAGCAGTGCGCATCTACCTAGGAGTCTTTATATACTTTATATAAATTTTAGGACATCTTTAAATGATTTTGCATTCTCCGTCTTTTTAAATTTTAATTGTCAGTGTCATTTCACTGTTTTTTTTAAAATAGGTAAACATGTCAAAATGTAATAGTTAAACAGTTTTAGACAGACACATGTCATTTCGAACAAATTTTCTGATTATATTGCAACTCTATATTTCTGTGATTATTGCATTTGCTGAAAAAAAGAAAAGAAATTGCATATTGTTTTGTCATTGGCACAAATTTTAACACATTTGTGAATGTCAGATGGCATTAAAAATAATTAAACAGTCTAAACCTGTATTTCCTCATTTATTTATTAATCCATGATTGTTTCAAGCATAGGTGAAATTATGAGAAATATAACCCAGCTAGAATAACCCAGAAAACACAAAAAAATGCAAACACATAAATGGTAAAAATCACTATATCTTGGGTTTTCCTCAACAACCCAGCCTGCTGGGTTAAAATGTGTAAACCAGCATACTGGGTTACTTTAACCCAGCATGTGTTCTGTCCAATATTTACCCAGTGCTGGGTTGCCAATTGGGTTATTTTTAACCCAGCAATTTTTAGAGTGTATATTAGAAGCTGTTGCCCCCATCAAATTGAAAAAAGGTTAGAGAAAAACTGCCATGGTACAACAGTAATATGACACTCTCTCAAGAAAGAAACTCATAGTCTTGAGCGTAAATGGAGAAAAACTAACTTGAAAGTTTTTAGAATTGCGTGGAAAAACTGTATGTCCAGCTATAGACAGGCTCTAATAACATCAAGGACAGAGCATATCCACAAACTCATAGAAAATAACCAAAACAATCCAAGGTTTTTATTTAACACAGTGGCTAGATTAACAAATAACCACGACACTACCCTATCTAAACATTCCCTCACAGTTAAATAGTAATGACTTTATGAATTTCTTCAATGATAAAATAGATAACATCAGAAATACAATAACAAATGTAGATTCTACAGCGTCTAATACTTTCGTTTTATCCATCGCACACAAAGATAAACTGCAGTGCTTTACAACTATAGGACAGGAAGAGCTAAATAAACTTATCACTGCATCTAAACCAACAACATGTTTATTAGATCCCGTACCCACTAAATTACTGAAAGAGTTGTTACCTGTAGCAGAAAAAACGCTTTTCAATATTATTAACTCGTCTTTATCTTAAGGTCACGTCCCAAAACCATTCAAGCTGGCGGTTATTAAGCCTCTTATTAAGAAACCACAACTAAATCCTAGTGAACTGGCAAATTACAGGCCCATTTCAAATCTTCCATTTATGTCTAAAATTTTAGAATAAGTTGTGTCTGCTCAATTGTGCTCCTTCCTGCAAAAAAAAAAAAAAAGATCTCTATTAAGGCCCCATCATAGCACAGAAACTGCACTTGTTAAAATTACAAATGACTTGCTTCTTGCGTCAGACCAAGGCTGCATCTTACTGTCTGTTTTACTTGATCTTAGTGCTGCGTTCGACACCATAGATCACAACATACTCATAGATCGTTTACAAAACTAATTAAACAGGTATTCAAGGGCAGGCTTTAAGATGGTTTAAATCCTGACCTGTCCGATCGCTACCACTTTGTTTATTTAAATGGGGAGTCATCTCATTTATCACTAGTAAAATATGGAGTGCCACAAGGATCTGTCCTTGGTCCTCTGCTATTTTCAATATACATGTTGCCCCCGGTAATATTATCAGAAAATACAGGATTAGTTTCCACTGTTATGCTGATGATACTCAACTATATATCTAAACAAGACCAGATGAAACTTCTAAATTATCTAAGCTAACAGAGTGTTTTAAAAATGTAAAAGATTGGATGACCAATAATTTTCTCCTATTAAATTCAGATAAGACAGAGAGATATTACTTATTGGACCAAAAAACATTATACAGAATCTTGTAGATTGCAATTTGCAACTAGACGGATATACTGTTACTTCCTCTACAGTCAAAAATTTGGGTGTTATATTAGACAGCAATTAGTCTTTTGAAAATCATATTTCCCAAGTTAAAAAAAACAGCATTCTTCCATCTTAGAAACATTGCCAAGCTATGAAACATGTTACCTGTTTCTGATGCAGAAAAGCTAGTTCATGCATTCATGACCTCTAGATTGAACTATTGTAATGCACTTCTAGGTGGTTGTCCTGCATCTTCAATAAACAAGCTACAGGTACTTCAAAATGCAGCGGATAGAGTGCAGTTACCACATCAAGAAAATATGATCATATTACCCCAATACTACAGTCTTTGCACTGGCTACCTATTAAGCCCCGTTTCAGTTACAAAATATTATTACTTACTTATAAGGCCCTTAATGGTTTAGCTCCTGCGTACCTAACTAGTCTTCTAGCACGCTACAATCCATCACACTCCCTAAGGTCACAAAATGTTGGACTTTTGGTAGTAAGGACTTTTAATAGGATAGCAAAATCCACTAAATGAGGTAGACCTTTTTCGCATTTGGCTCCCAAACTCTGGGATAGACTTCCTGATAATGTTCGGAGTTCAGACGCACACTTTCTCTGTTTAAATCTAGATTAAAAACACATCTCTTTGGCCAACCATTCAAATAATGCATCTCATAATTTTGGACTGCAATTATATCTGATCAAATGCGCATTATTATTCTTTAGCTTGGGTTAAACTAATTAATCTTACTTGGCTGGAACAGCAGCTACGCTAATTATGTCTCTATTTGTTTCTCTGTTTTGCCATGGGATTTACATCCCGTGGGAACTAGGATTTAAACAAGCTCCAGTCTGGATCCAGAACACCTGAGAAGAGATGATGCCAACCCCTCAGATGATGCTATCCAATTTTGCTATAAGTGTAATTGCATAATTGCTATTAATAGTGTTAATCATCTGCTTGTTTACATCTTTTATTGATTTTTCCGAACATTTCTGCCCAATGCACATAAACTGACAGTCATCACTGATAAGCTACTACTAAATATTGTAGGAACTTAATTTTCTGTGAAGTTGTTTTGCAATGATTTGTATCGTAAAAAGCACTATACAAATAAACTTGAATTGAATTGAATTGAATTGAATGCAGGGTGACAGGTTGAGCAACTATACCAATAATCGGGTAAAAAGTTGAACGGAGTTAGACAATAGACATGAGAGCACATAGCACATAAACGAAACCAAGAATAAACTAGACCAAAGTGACCAAAACCTGACAGTGGTGGCTACTAAAGTTAGTGGTGTAACAACAATTTTGTGTTTGCACTGCTAGTGGTAAAAAAACAAAGAAAAAAAAAGTTAGACGTGTTTTGTTTATAACTTAGCTACATGTGTCGGGGAATGTTGTTGAAGGTGAAGGTTTTCCTTCTTACGAGACCTGGGTCAAGTCTAAGCCGCATCTGCGGACCGTACTTAAGACTAAAAGGACCCCGACCAAGAAGTCCTGACGCCAGTGGGTCGGGACTTCTGAGGGGAGGCCCGTTTGGGGAAGAATGGTATACAACTCATCAGTGCCCTCAGTAGATCGGTCTGCCAACCCTGCCGGTGTTGCATGGCGCAGCAGTCTCCCATGAGCGCTTCTCTCAGTTACCACCTGGAGACGGTGCTAAGAGGCTCGCCAGCTCTTTGGAGGTCTTTACAGCAGCTAGTTTGGTTGTCTCCTGCCGGTTCGCCGCTTCAGGGCACCGAGCTGACCACTCTGATCACAGCTGAGGTCAGTCTTGAGGGACTGATTCCCTTAGTAGACTATTTGGCAGCATGGAATCTACTGCCAAATGTGTTTCAATGGGTCCTGTATACTGTAGAGAGAGGCTACCGAATCCAGATCAGTTCTCCTCCGCCTCATTTCAGCGGGGTCATTTCCATGCTGATGGGCCCTAACCGGCTCTGGTAAAGGAAGCAGGAAGTAAAAAAGTCATGTCTCAAGTCAGAGGACTGGTTTGTCATGATCAGTCTAAAAGATGCACACTTCCACATCTCCATCCTACCTCACCCCACAGGAAGTTTCTGAGGTTTGCTTTTGGGGCAAAGCTTACCAATACCTGGTTCTTCCTTTCGGACTTGCACTCTCACCCCGCACTTTCATGAAGTGTGTGGATGCTGCTCTGGCTCCCCTGCAACTCCAGAGCATCTGCATACTCAATTATATAGATGATTGGTTGATTCTAGCTCAACTGGAGCAGGTGGCGGTTCAGCATCGAGATGTCGTTTACACCCACATGAAAGAGTTGGGGTTAAGACTAAATGGCAATAAAAGTGTGCTTTCTCCACTACAGAGGGCCACTTATCTGGGCATGGTGTGGGATTTGACCACGATGCAGGCACATCTGTCCCCTACTTGGATCGATTCGATCGTCACTGCAGTCACTACAGTGAAAGAAGGCTGGTCACTCACTGTCAAGCAGTTTCAAAAACTGCTGGGTCTGATTGCAGCTGCATCCAACATGATACCTCTTGGCCTGCTGTACATGAGACCCCTACAGTGGTGACTCAAGACCAAGGGGTTCTCCCTGAGGGGAAACCTGCTTTGCATGTTCAAGATCACGCAGCACTGCCTACGTGCCTTCGACATGTGGATGAAACCTTGGTTCTTGTCTCAGGGCCTGGTGCTTGAAGCTCCTTGTCACCAGGTAACGCTAGCGACGGACGCGTCCCTCACTGGTTGGGGAGAGGTCATGGGTGGCTGCTCAGCCTGTGGTCTGTGGAGTGGTCACAATCTCATATGGCACATCAACTTCCTGGAGATGCTGGCCATGTTTCTAGCATTAAAACACTTTCTCACAGACCTAAGAGGTCACCATCTGTTGGTGCGCACAGATAACACAGCGGTGGCCTTTTATATCAACCACCAGGGAGGTCTCCGTTCGAACCCCCTTTACAGGCAGGTGCACCAGATCCTTGTGTGGTCCCACATTCCTGGGTATCTCAATATGAGAGCAGACATCATGTCGAGGCAGGGGCTGAAGCTCAGGGAATGGAGACTTCACACCAAGGTGGTGAAGTAGATATAGAGAGTTTTTGGCCAGGCCCTGGAGGGCGAAGAGCCCTATTGTTTTCCTTAGGATTATTAGGGCCCGAGCACTGCAGTGTGAGGACCCTCTTGGAATTGCTCCGTTTATTATTCTTCTTCTTCTTCTTCTTCTTCTTCTTCTTCTTCTTCTCCGCAATGAGTCGCATTTTTGAGGGCCTAAACATGCTCCAAAACTCACGAAACTTTGCACACGCATCAGAACTGGCGAAAATTTACATATGATATAGGTTTCAGAAGTGGGTGTGGCAAAATGGCTCGATAGCGCCACCTATTAAATTTCAACGGAGGTGCGCCTCGAGCTACGTTTCACGTACATGCATGAAAATTGGTACACACGTGTAGCACACCATCATCTACAAAAAAGTCTCTTGGTACAAAATCCAAAACCCAACAGGAAGTAAGTTATTTTGAATTTCCTGTATGATTTTTGTGCAGTTTTTGCCATTTCCATGCCTCGTACTTTGACGAACTCCTCCTACAGTTTTAATCGGATTGTCTTCAGATTTGGTAAGGGTCATCATAAGACCTTTGTGATGTTAAATTGCGAAGGTTTTGAGTTTTCGTCAAGGGGTGTGTCCCTGGCGGCCTGACAAAGTTTGATGTTTTGCCGTGAAACAGGAAGTTGCTGTAACTCAGGCAAGCAATGTCTGATCTGCTCCAAACTTCACATGTGTGATAGGTGTTCTGTCCTGAACAAACACTCATGACCAAATTCAGTTATAGTCATAGCGCCACCTGCTGGCAACAGGAAGTGTCATGTTTAACACTGTTATGGACTCCTGGCAACATATTAAAAAGTGTCAGGAAGTGCTAAATACACTGGCAACATGTTAAAACATACTAAAACATGCTAGTAACACTTAGCTAAGTGCTAAAGCATGCTACTAATGCAGTGAAAAAGGAAGTTGCTGTAACTCAGGCTAGCAATATCCGATCTGCCCCAAACTTCACACGTTTTCACAAGAGTCCTGTCCTGAACACATCAACATGCCTGTATTTGATTATAGTCATAGCGCCACCTGATGGCAACAGGAAGTGGCATGTTATACACTCTTATGGACTCCTTGCAAAATAATAAAAAGCATCAACATGTTTTAAATAGGCTGGCAAAATTCTAGAAGCATGTTTAAACATGCTAGCAACACTTAGCTCAGTGTTAAAGCATGCTATTAATGTAGTGAAGTAGAACATTACTGTAACTCAAGCATACAATGTCCAATCTGCCTCAAACTTCACAAGTTTGATTAGAGTCCTGGTCTGAAGACATGTACATGTTCATATTTGGTTATAGCTATAGCGCCACCTACTGGCAACAGGAAGTGACATGTTTTTCACTGATATGCACTATTAGCAAACAAAAAAATGTGCCATTGTGTGCTAAACATGCTAGAAATATTCCCTCACATGCTAACAACATTAACTAAGTGCTAAAGCATGCTATTAATATTATGAAACAGGAAGTTGTTGTAACTCAGGCAAGCAATGTCCGATCTGCCCCAAACTTCATACGTTTGATAGGTGTTATGCCCTGAACAAACACCCATTCCCAAATTCAGTTATGGACATAGTGCCACCTGCTTGTAACAGGAAGTGACATGGTTAACACTGTAATGGACTCATAGGAACATATTAAAAAGTGTCAACAAGTGTTAAATAGGCTGGCAACATGCAAGAAACATACTTATACATGCTAGTAGCACTTAGCTAAGTGCTAAAGCATGCTACTAATGCCGTAACAAAAAAAGGAAATTGCTGTAACTCAGGCAAGCAATGATCTATCTGTCCCAAACTTCAAACGTTTGACAAGAGTCCTGTCCGGAACACATCAACATGCCCTTATTCGGGTTATAGTCATAGCGCCACCTACTGGCAACAGGAAGTGTCATGTTTAACACTGTTATGGAATCCTGGCAACATATTAAAAAGTGTCAGTGTGTGCTAAGTGCTTGTTAAATGTATACTAAAACATGCTAGTAGCATTTAGCTAAGTGCTAAAGCATGCTACTAATGCAGTGAAAAAGGGAAGTTGCTGTAACTCAGGCTAGCAATATCCGATCTGCCCCTAACTTCACAAGTTTCACAAGAGTCCAGTCCTGAACACATCAACATGCCTGTTTTTGATTATAGTCATAGCGCCACCTGATGGCAACAGGAAGTGGCATGTTTAACACTGTTATGGACTCCTTGCAAAATAATAAAAAGTGTCAACGTGGTATATAGGCTGGCAAAATTCTATAAGCATGCTTAAACATGCTAGCAACACTTAGCTCAGTGTTAAAGCATGCTATTAATGCAGTGAAGTAGAACATTACTGTAACTTGTGAATACAATGTCCAATCTACCTGTCCTGGCCTGAAGATATCTACATGCTCATATTTGGTTATAGTTATAGTGCCACCTACTGACAATAGGAAGTGACATGTTTTAATACTTTTATGCACTATTTAGCAACACCGTAAAATATGCCATTGTGTGCAAATCATGCTAGAAATATTCTCAAAACAGCAACACTTAAAACATGCTATTGCTATTAATACTATGAAACAGGAAGTTGTTGTAACTCTTTCATACAATGCCCAATCTGCCCCAAATTTCACATGTTTTATAAGAGTCCTGGCCTGAACACATCTAAAGGCCAATATTCAATTATAATTATAGTGTCACCTGCTGGCAACAGGAAATGACTTATTTTAAACTAACTTAAACATGAAATGTCTGATCTGCCCTAAACTTCACATTTTTGATAAGATTCCTAGTCTCAACAGATCTTAAGGCCAATATTTCAGTTATAATCATACCGCCACCTGCTGGTGACAGGAAATTACTTGTTTTAAACTAACTTAAACATGCAATATCCGGTCTGCCCAAAGTTCTTGTGTTTGATATGCGTCCTGGCCTGAACTCATCTTTAGGCCAATATTTGTTTATAGTCTTAGCGCCACCTGCTGGCAACAGGAAATTACTTCTTTTACACTAACTTAAACATGCAATGTCTGATCTGCCCGAAACTTTGCATGTTTGGTAAGAGCCCTGGCCTGAAGACATTTACATGCTGATATTCAGTTATAATCATAGCGCCACCAGTTGGCAGCAGGAAATGTGGCACAAATATTTACCTTTTTATAAGCATATGGCCAAACGTTCGCTGTTCTCCTATGGCCACCGGTTGGTGGTGAGCCCGGGTGCGAGGGCCCTTTCATCGCTGCTTGCAGCTTTAATTAGGGCCCGAGCCAATGGGCGCAGGGCCCTCTTGTTTTTCTAAGGATTATTATTATTAGGGCCCGAGCACCGATGGTGTGAGGACCCTATTGTATCTGCTTTGTTTATTAGGGCCCGAGCACCGATGGTGTGAGGACCCTCTTGTATCTGCTTCGTTTATTCTTCTTCTTCTTCTTCTTCTTCTTCTTCTTCTTCTCCAAAATGAATCGCATTTTTGAGGGCCTAAACATGCTCGAAAAGTCCTGAAAGTTTGCACACGCGTCAGACCTGGTGAAATTTACGGCTGATATAGGTTTCAGAAGAGGGTGTGGCAAAATGTCTCGACAGCGCCACCTATCGTAAAAAAATCAACAGCCCTCGAGCTGTGTTTCACGTACATGCACGAAAATTGGCACACATATGTAAAGCATCAGTACCTACAAAAAAGACTCTTGGAGCAATATCCGAAACCCAACAGGAAGTTGGTTATTTTTAATTTTATGAGCAAATTTTTTTGCATCATTTTTGTCATTTGCATGCCTTGTATTTTAACGAACTCCTCCTAGAGATTTATTCAGATCAACACCAAATTTGGTATGCCTAATCTAAAGGCCTTTGCGATGTTAAATTGCGAAGATCTTGAGTTTTCACTGAAGGGCGTGTCTGTGGCGGCCTGACGAATTTCGATGATTCGCCATGAAAAATGAAGTTGCTATAACTCAGACATACAATGTCCAATCTGCCCCAAACTTCACATGTTTAATAAGACTCCGGACCTGAACAGATTGATATGCCCATATTCAGTTATAGTCATAGCGCCACCTACTGGCAACAAGAAGTGACATATTTTACGCTGTAACAAACTACTCCGAGAAATTTTATGACATAATTTTTTTTTTTTTCAGTCACTCTATTCTAAAGGCCTGTGCGATGTTAAATTGTGAAGATCTTGAGTTTTCGTTAAAGGGCGTGTCCATGGCACCTTCACAAAGTTCGATGTCTCGCCATGGGAATAAAAGTTATTGTTACTCAGGCATAAAATGTCCGATCTTGCCCAAACTTCACATGTTTGATAAGAGTCCTGGCCTGAACACATCTGAAGGCGAATATTCCATTGGGTGTGGCAAAATGCCTCGATAGCGCCACCTATACATTTTCAACGGGGTGCGCCTCGAGCTACGTTTCACGTACATGTACAAAAATCGGTACACACATGTGACACACCAATACCTACAAAAAAGTCTCTTGGTACGAAATTCGAATCCCAACAGGAAGTCAGTTATTTTGAATTTTCTCTGCAAAATTTGTGTCGTTTTTGCCATTTTCAGGGGTTGTACTTTAACGAACTCCTCCTAGAGATTTATTCAGATCAACACCAAACTTTGTCAGTGTAATCTAAAGGCCTTTGCGATGTTAAATTGCGAAGATCTTGAGGTTTCATTTAAGGGCGTGTCTGTGGCGGCCTTACAAATTTCGATGTTTCGCCATGAGAAAGGAAGTTGCTATAACTCAGACATACAATGTCCAATCTGCCCCAAACTTCACATGTTTGAGAAGACTCCTGACCAGATTATATCTACATTCCAATATTCAGATATCGTTATAGCGCCACCTGCTGGCAACAGGAAGTGACATGTTTTACGCCGTTACAAACTACTCCTAGAAATTTTATTACATTTTATAATTTTTTTTGGTCAGTCTAATCTAAAGGCCTTTGCGATATTAAATTGTGAACATCTTGAGGTTTCATTAAAGGGTGTGGCCATGGCGCTGTGACAAAGTTCGATGTCTCGCCATGGGAATAGAAGTTGTTGTAACTCAGGCATAAGATGTCCGATCTTCCCCAAACTTCACATGTTCGAAAAGAGTGTTGGCCTGAACACATCTGAAGGTCATTATTCCACTATAATCATAGCGCCACCTGCTGACAACAGAAAATGGCTTGTTTTACACTAACTTAAAGATGCAATGTCCAATCTGCACCAAACTTCAAATATTTGATAAGAGTCATGGTCTGAAGATATCTAAAGGCTAATGTGCAGTTATAATCATAGCGCCACCTGTTGGCAATAGGACACAACATGCTTTATACTAACTCAAACATTCCATGTTCAATCTGCACTAAATTTCATATGCTTGATAAAAGTGCTGGACTGAAGAAATCTACATGACAAAATCCAGTTATTGTCATAGCGCCACCAGCTGGCAGCAGGAAGATTGGCACATATAAATGACTTTGACATATTCCTCTTATATTTACCACATTAAACGCATATTTCTCGCCGTTCACTGTTTTACAAAAGCCGCCCGGGTGCGAGGGCCCGTTCATCGCTGCTTGCAGCTTTAATTATTATTATTAGGGCCCGAGCACTGCAGTGCGAGGACCCTCTTGGAATTGCTCTGTTTATTAGGGCCCGAGCACTGCAGTGCGAGGACCCTCTTGGAATTGCTCCGTTTCTTCTTCTTCTTCTTCTTCTTCTTCTTCTTCTTCTTCATTCTCCGCAATGAGTCGCATTTTTGAGGGCCTAAACATGCTCCAAAACTCACGAAACTTTGCACACGCATCAGAACTGGCGAAAATTTACATCTGATATAGGTTTCAGAAGTGGGTGTGGCAAAATGGCTCGATAGCGACACATATTAAATTTCAACGGAGTGCGCCTCGAGCTATGTTTCACGTACATGCATGAAAATTGGTACACACGTGTAGCACACCATTATCTACAAAAAAGTCTCTTTGTACAAAATCCAAAACCCAACAGGAAGTAAGTTATTTTGAATTTCCTGTAGGATTTTTGTGCAGTTTTTTCCATTTCCATGCCTCGTACTTTGACGAACTCCTCCTACAGTTTTAATCGGATTATCTTCAAATTTGGTGAGGGTCATCATAAGACCTTTGTGCTGTTAAATTGCGAAGGTTTTTGAGTTTTCGTCAAGGGGTGTGTCCCTGGCGGCCTGACAAAGTTTGATGTTTCGCCGTGAAACAGGAAGTTGTTGTAACTCAGGCAAGCAATGTCCGATCTGCCCCAAACTTCACATGTGTGATAGGTGTTCTGTCCTGAACAAACACTCATGACCAAATTCAGTTATAGTCATAGCGGCACCTGCTGGCAACAGGAAGTGACATGGTTAAAACTGTTATGGACTCCTAGGAACATATTAAAAAGTGTCAACAAGTGTTAAATAGGCTGGAAACATGCTAGAAACATACTTATACATGTTAGCAACACTTAGCTAAGTGCTAAAGCATGCTACTAATGCAGTGAAAAAAGGAAGTTGCTGTAACTCAGGCCAGCAATGTCCGATCTGCCCCAAACTTCAAACGTTTGACAAGAGTCCTGTCCTGAACACATCAACATGCCCGTAATCAATTATAGTCATGGCGCCACCTATTGGCAACAGGAAGTGTCTTGTTAAACACTGTTATGGACTCCTTGCAAAATAATAAAAAGCATCAACGTGTTAAATAGGCTGGAAAAATTCTAGAAGCATGCTAAAACATGCTAGCAAAACTTAGCTCAGTGTTAAAGCATGCTATTAATGTAGTGAAATAGAACATTACTGTAACTCAAGCATACATTGTCCAATCTGCTTCAAACTTCACAAGTTTGATTAGAGTCCTGGCCTGAAGGCATCTACATGTTCATATTTGGTTATAGCTATAGCGCCACCTACTGGCAACAGGAAGTGACATGTTTTTCACTGATATGCACTATTAGCAAACAAAAAAGTATGCCATTGTATGCCACATGCTAACAACATTAACTAAGTGCTTAAGCATGCTATTAATCCTATGAAACAGGAAGTTGTTGTAACTCAGGCAAGCAATGTCCGATCTGCCCCAAACTTCATACGTTTGATAGGTGTTATGCCCTGAACAAACACCCATTCCCAAATTCAGTTATAGACATAGTGCCACCTGCTTTTAACAGGAAGTGACATGTTTAACACTCTAATGGAATCCTAAGAACATATTAAAAAGTGTCAACAAGTGTTAAATAGGCTGGCAACATGCTAGAAACATACTTATACATGCTAGTAGCACTTAGCTAAGTGCTAAAGCATGCTACTTATGCCGTAAAAAAGGAAATTGCTGTAACTCAGGCAAGCAATGATCAATCTGCCCCAAACTTCAAACGTTTGACAAGAGTCCTGTCCGGAACACATCAACATGCCCTTATTCGGGGTTATAGTCATAGCGCCACCTACTGGCAACAGGAAGTGTCATGTTTAACACTGTTATGGACTCCTGGCAACATATTAAAAAGTCTCAGGAAGTGCTAAATACACTGGCAACATGTTAAAAACATACTAAAACAATCTAGTAGCACTTAGCTAAGTGCTAAAGCATGCTACTAATGCAGTGAAAAAGGAAGTTGCTGTAACTCAGGCTAGCAATAACCGATCTGCCCCAAACTTCACACATTTCACAAGAGTCCTGTCCTGAACACATCAACATGCCTGTATTTGATTATAGTCATAGCGCCACCTGATGGCAACAGGAAGTGGCATGTTATAACACTCTTATGGACTTGCAAAATAATAAAAAGCATCAACATGTGTTAAATAGGCTGGCAAAATTCTAGAAGCATGCTTAAACATGCTAGCAACACTTATCTCAGTGTTAAAGCATGCTATTAATGCAGTGAAGTAGAACATGACTGTAATTCATGCATACTATGTCCAATCTGCCTCAAGCTTCACAAGTTTGATTAGAGCCCTGGCCTGAAGATATCTACATGCTCATATTTGGTTATAGTCATAGTGCCACCTACTGACAACAGGAAGTTACATGTTTTAATACTTTTATGCACTATTAGCAACACCGTAAAATATGCCATTGTGTGCTAATCATGCTAGAAATATTCTCAAACATGCTAGCAAAACTTACTATGTGCTAAAGGATGCTATTATTACTATGAAACAGGAAGTTATTGTAACTCTTGCATAAAATGCCCAATCTGCTCCAAACTTCACACGTTTTATAAGAGTCCTGGCCTGAACTCATCTTTAGGCCAATATTTATTTATAGTCTTAGTGCCACCTGCTGGCAACAGGAAATGACTTATTTTAAACTAACTTAAACATGCAATGTCTGATCTTCCTGAAACTTTGCATGTTTGGTAAAAGTCCTGGTCTGAAGACATTTACATGCCGATATTCAGTTATGATCATAGCGCCACCTGTTGGCAGCAGGAAATGTGGCACAAATATTTACCATTTTAAAAGCATATTGTCCAACGTTCACTGATCTCCTATGGC
This sequence comes from Cyprinus carpio, assembly GCF_018340385.1. Lineage (NCBI taxonomy): Eukaryota > Metazoa > Chordata > Actinopteri > Cypriniformes > Cyprinidae > Cyprinus > Cyprinus carpio. The sequence goes on from NC_056587.1 coordinate 6,307,778, forward strand.
CACCGGGTGGTGGTGAGCCCGGGTGCGAGGGCCCTTTCATCGCTGCTTGCAGCTTTAATTAGGGCCCGAGCACTGCAGTGCGAGGACCCTCTTGGAATTGCTCCGTTTATTATTCTTCTTCTTCTTCTTCTCCGCAATGAGTCGCATTTTTGAGGGCCTAAACATGCTCCAAAACTCACGAAACTTTGCACATGCATCAGAACTGGCGAAAATTTACATCTGATATAGGTTTCAGAAGTGGGTGTGGCAAAATGGCTCGATAGCGCCACCTATTAAATTTCAACGGATTGCGCCTCGAGCTACGGTTCATGTATATGCATGAAAATTGGTACACATGTGTAGCACACGATTATCTACAAAAAAGTCTCTTGGTACAAAATCCAAAACCCAACAGGAAGTAAGTTATTTTGAATTTCCTGTACGATTTTTGTGCAGTTTTTTGCCATTTCCTTGCCTCGTACTTTGACGAACTCCTCCTACAGTTTTAATCGGATTGTCTTCAAATTTGGTGAGTGTTATCATAAGACCTTTGTGATGTTAAATTGCGAAGGTTTTGAGTTTTCGTCAAGGGGTGTGTCCCTGGCGGCCTGTCAAATTTTGATGTTTTGCCGTGAAACAGGAAGTTGCTGTAACTCAGACAAGCAATGTCCGATCTACCCCAAACTTCACATGTGTGATAGGTGTTCTGTCCTGAACAAACACTCATGACCAAATTCAGTTATAGTCATAGCGCCACCTGCTGGCGACAGGAAGTGACATGGTTAAAACTGATATGGACTCCTAGGAACATATTAAAAAGTGTCAACAAGTGTTAAATAGGCTGGAAACATGCTAGAAACATATTAAAACATGCTATCAACACTTAGCTAAGTGCTAAAGCATGCTACTAATGCAGTGAAAAAGGAAGTTGCTGTAACTCAGGCCAGCAATGTCCGATCTGCCCCAAACGTCAAACGTTTGACAAGAGTCCTGTCCTGAACACATCAACATGCCCGTATTCGGTTATAGTCATGGCGCCACCTATTGGCAACAGGAAGTGTCTTGTTAAACACTGTTATGGACTCCTTGCAAAATAATAAAAAGCATCAACATGTGTTAAATAGGCTGGCAAAATTCTAGAAGCATGCTAAAACATGCTAGCAACACTTAGCTCAGTGTAAAAGCATGCTATTAATGCAGTGAAGTAGAACATTACTGTAACTCAAGCATACATTGTCCAATCTGCCTCAAACTTCACAAGTTTGATTAGAGTCCTGGCCTGAAGACATCTACATGTTCATATTTGGTTATAGCTATAGCGCCACCTACTGGCAACAGGAAGTGACATGTTTTTCACTGATATGGACTCCTTGCAAAATAATAAAAAGCATCAACGTGTTAAATAGGCTGGCATAGAACATTACTGTAACTCGTGCATACTATGTCCAATCTGCCTCAAGCTTCACAAGTTTGATTAGAGTCCTGGCCTGAAGATATCTACATGCTCATATTTGGTTATAGCTATAGCGCCACCTACTGGCAACAGGAAGTGACATGTTTTTCACTGATATGCACTATTAGCAAACAAAAAAATATGCCATTGTGTGCTAAACATGCTAGAAATATTCTCAAAAACATGCTAACAACATTAACTAAGTGCTGAAGCATGCTATTAATACTATGAAACAGGAAGTTGTTGTAACTCAGGCAAGCAATGTCCGATCTGCCCCAAACTTCATACGTTTGATAGGTTTTATGCCCTGAACAAACACCCATTCCCAAATTCAGTTATAGACATAGCGCCACCTGCTTGTAACAGGAAGTGACATGGTTAACACTGTTGTATGGACTCCCAGGAACATATTAAAAAGTGTCAACAAGTGTTAAATAGGCTGGAAACATGCTAGAAACATACTTATACATGCTAGTAGCATTGCACCTAAGTGCTAAAGCATGCTACTAATGCCGTAAAAAAAGGAAATTGCTGTAACTCAGGCAAGCAATGATCAATCTGCCCCAAACTTCAAACGTTTGACAAGAGTCCTGTCCGGAACACATCAACATGCCCTTATTCGGGTTATAGTCATAGCGCCACCTACTGGCAACAGGAAGTGTCATGTTTAACACTGTTATGGACTCCTGGCAACATATTAAAAAGTGTCAGGAAGTGTTAAATACATTGGCAACATGTTAAAAACATACTAAAACATGCTAGCAACACTTAGCTCAGTGTTAAAGCATGCTATTAATGCAGTGAAGTAGAACATTACTGTAACCTCATGCATACAATGTCCAATCTGCCTCAAGCTTCACAAGTTTGATTAGAGTCCTGGCCTGAAGATATCTACATGCTCATATTTGGTTATAGTTATAGTGCCACCTACTGACAACAGGAAGTGACATGTTTTAATACTTTTATGCACTATTACCAACACCGTAAAATATGCCATTGTGTGCTAATCATGCTAGAAATATTCTCAAACATGCTAGCAACACTTACTAAGTGCTAAAGGATGATATTAACACTATGAAACAGGAAGTTGTTGTAACTCTTGCATACAATGCCCAATCTGCCCCAAATTTCACACGTTTTATAAGAATCCTGGCCTGAACACATCTAAAGGCCAATATTCAATTATAATTATAGCGCCACCTGCTGGCAACAGGAAATGGCTTATTTTATAAAACTAACTTAAACATGAAATGTCTGATCTGCCCTAAACTTCACATGTTTGATAAGATTCCTAGTCTCAACAGATTTTGAGGCCAATATTTCAGTTATAAACCTGCTGGCGACAGGAAATTACTTGTTTTAAACTAATTAAAACATGCAATATTCGGTCTGCCCAAACTTCTTGTGTTTGATGTGGGTCCTGGCCTGAACTCATCTTTAGGCCAATATTTGTTTATAGTCTTAGCGCCACCTGCTGGCAACAGGAAATTACTTATTTTAAACTAACTTAAACATGAAATGTCTGATCTGCCCGAAACTTTGCATGTTTGGTAAGAGTCCTGGCCTGAAGACATTTACATGCTGATATTCAGTTATAATCATAGCGCCACCAGTTGGCAGCAGGAAATGTGGCACAAATATTTACCTTTTTATAAGCATATGGCCCAACGTTCGCTGTTCTCCTATGGCCACCGGTTGGTGGTGAGCCCGGGTGCGAGGGCCCTTTCATCGCTGCTTGCAGCTTTAGTTAGGGCCTTTGACAATGGTAGCGGGGGCCTTTTTTTTTTGTAAGGATTAT
>NC_056587.1:6311991-6312058 GCF_018340385.1 Cyprinus carpio
TGGGGCATTGTATGAAAGAGTTACAACAACTTCCTGTTTCATAGTATTAATAGCATCCTTTATCAAA
>NC_056587.1:6312507-6357837 GCF_018340385.1 Cyprinus carpio
TTGTGAGCTTGGGTCAGATTGGAACTTGTATGCACGAGCTACAGTAATGTTCTACATCACTGCATAGCTGAGCATGCTTTAACTGGAGCTAAGGGTTGCTAGCTGTTTAGTAGCATACTTCTAGAATTTTGCCCCCAAGGCTACTCGCATGTTTTAAAATGTTTTAAATTTTTTTACCACTTCTGGATGCTTTTTTTATTTTGCAAGGAAGTCCATAACATTGTTAAACATTGCCACTTCCTTTTGCCATAGGTGGCCCTTATCACTATAAACCCAAATACAGGCATGTTGATTTGTCAGGACAGGACTCTTGGTGAAACGTGTGAAGTTTGGGGCAGATCGGTCATTGCTAGCCTATTTACAGCAACTTCCTTTTCATACGCATTAGGAAGCATGCTTTAGCACTTAGCTAAGTGCTTTACTGGCATGTATACGTAGTTTTCTAGTCATGTGCCAGCCTATTTAACACTTGTTGACACTTTTTAATATGTCCTATGCGTCCATAAGTGTTAACCATGTCTACTTTCCTGTTTACAAGAGGTGGGCACTAGCCAGAACTGAATTGGGGAAGGGGTGTTTGTTAAGGCATAAAACGATCAAACGTATGAAGTTTGGGAGATCGAGCATTGCTTGCATGAGTTACAACAACTGTCCTGTTCATAGTATTAATAGCATGCTTTAGCACTGAGTTAATGTGTTAGCATGTAGGATATTTCTAGCATGGTTAGCAACACAATGGACATTTTTTTGTTTGCTAATAGTGATATTCAGTGAAAAACATGTCGCACTTCTGTGCAGTAGGTGGCGCTATAGCTTAACCAATATGAACATGTACATGTCTTTAAGACCAGGCTCTAAGCAAAAATTGTGAAGTTTGAGGCAGATGGACATGTATGCTGAGTTACAGTATGTTCTACTCATACATAATAGCATGCTGTAACAACTGAGTAAGTTTTGCTAGCAGGTAAAAATGTTCAGAATTTTGCAGCTATTTAAAAATGTTGATGCTTTTTATTATTTGCAAGGAGTACATAAAGAGTGGTTAAAAATGCCACTTCTGTGCCATCAGGTGGCGCTAGCTATAATCAAATCCAGGCATGTTGATTCTGTCAGGACAGGACTCTTTGGTGAAATGTGTGAAGTTGAAGTAGATCGGATCATGCTAGCCTGAGTTACAGCAACTTCTCTTTTTCACTGCATTAGTAGCACAAGCTTTTAGCACTTAGCTAAGTGTTACTAGCATGTTTTAGTATGTTTTAACATGTTGCCAGTGCATTTAGCACTTCCTGACCACTTTTTTAATATGCTGCCAGGAAGTCCATAACAGTGTTAAAAACATGACACTTCTGTTGCCAGCCGGTGGCGCTATGGACTATAATGAATTTGTTCATGAGTGTTTTTTGTTCAGGGACAGAACACCCCTATCACCCAGTGAAGTTTGAGCAGATCAGGAACATTGCTTGCCTGAGTTACAGCAACTTCCTGTTCACGGCAAAACGATCAAACATTTGTCAGGCCGCCAGGGACACACCCATTGACGAAAACTCAAACCTTCGCATTAACATCACAAAGGTCTTCTGGATGACCCTACCAAATGGAAGACAAATTCACGATTAAAAACTGTAGGAGGAGTTAAGTCAAAGAAATAAGGATGCATGGTAGCAAAAAATGCACAAAATCATGCAGAAAATTCAAAATAACTTATTTCCTGTTAGGTTTTGGATTTTGTAACCACGAGATTTTTTGTAGATCATTGGTGTGTGCTACACGTTTGTCAACAGTTTTTCATGCATGTCATTGAACGCATTAGCTTCAGGCGCACTCCGTTGAAATTTAATAGAGTGGCGCTATCGAGGCCCATTTTGCCACACCACTTCTGACACCTATATACATATGTAAATTTTCGCCCAGTGCATGCTTGGTGTGCAAAGTTGCGTGAGTTTTGGAGGCATTGTTTAGGCCCTCAAAATGCGATCATTGCGGAGAAGAAGACAGAAGAAAGAAGAAGAGAAGAAGAAAGAAGAAGAATAATAAACGGAGCGAGCAATTCCAAGAGGTCCCACACGCATGATCGGGCCTAATAATCATAAGGAAAACAATAGGGGCTCTCGCCCTCCAGGGCCTGGCCAAAAAACTCTCTATATCTACTTCACCACCTTGGTGTTTGTGAAAGGTTCTCCATTCCTTGAGCTTCAGCGCCCTGCCTCGAACATGATGTTCTGGCTCTTCATATTGAGATACCCAGGAATGTGGGACCACACAAGGATCTGGTGCACCTGCCTGTAACAGGGGGTTCGAACGGAGACCTCCATGGTGGTTGATATAAAAGGCCACCGCTGTGTTTATCTGTGCGCACCAACAGATGTGACCCTCTTAGGTCTGTGAGAAAGTGTTTTAATGCTAGAAAACATGGCCAGCATCTCCAGGAAGTTGATGTGCCATTATGAGATTGTGACCAGCTCCACAGACCACAGGCTGAGCAGCCACCCATGACATCTCCCCAAACCAGTGAGGGACGCGTCCGTCGCTAGCGTTACCTGGTGACAAGGAGCTTCAAGCACCAGGCCCTGAGACAAGAACCAAGGGTTTCATTCCACATGTCGAAGGCACGTAGGCAGTGCTGCGTGATTCTTGAACATGCCAAAGCAGGTTTCCCCTCAGGGAGAACCCCTTGGTCTTGAGTCAACCACTGTAGGGGGTCTCATGTACAGCAGGCCAAGAGGTATCATGTTGGATGCAGCTGCAATCAGACCCAGCATTTTTGAAACTGCTTGACAGTGAGTGACCAGCCTTCTTCTCACTGTAGTGACTGCAGTGACGATCGAATCGATCCAAGTAGGGGGGACAGATGTGCCTGCATCGTGGTCAAATCCCACACACCATGCCCAGATAAGTGGCCCTCTGTAGTGGAGAAAGCACACTTTTTATTGCCATTTAGTCTTAACCCCAACTCTTTCATGTGGGTGTAAAGACCCATCTCGATGCTGAACCGCCACCTGCTCCAGTTGAGCTAGAATCAACCAATCATCTATATAATTGAGTATGCAGATGCTCTGGAGTTGCAGGGGAGCCAGAGCAGCATCCACACACTTCATGAAAGTGCGGGGTGAGAGTGCAAGTCCGAAAGGAAGAACCAGGTATTGGTAAGCTTTGCCCCAAAAGCAAACCTCAGAAACTTCCTGTGGGGTGAGGTAGGATGGAGATGTGGAAGTGTGCATCTTTTAGACTGATCATGACAAACCAGTCCTCTGACTTGAGACATGACTTTTTTACTTCCTGCTTCCTTTACCAGAGCGGGTTAGGGCCCATCAGCATGGAAATGACCCCGCTGAAATGAGGCGGAGGAGAACTGATCTGGATTCGGTAGCCTCTCTCTACAGTATACAGGACCCATTGAAACACATTTGGCAGTAGATTCCATGCTGCCAAATAGTCTACTAAGGGAATCAGTCCCTCAAGACTGACCTCAGCTGTGATCAGAGTGGTCCAGCTCGGTGCCCTGAAGCGGAACGAACCGGCAGGAGACAACCAAACTAGCTGCTGTAAAGACCTCCAAAGAGCTGGCGAGCCTCTTAGCACCGTCTCCAGTGGTATAACTGAGAGAAGCGCTCATGGGAGACTGCTGCGCCATGCAACACCGGCAGGGGGTTGGCAGATCCGATCTACTGAGGGCACTGATGAGTTGTATACCATTCTTCCCCAAACGGGCCCTCCCCTCAGAAGTCCCGACCCACTGGCGTCAGGACTTCTTGGTCGGGGTCCTTTTAGTCTTAAGTACGGTCCGCAGATGCGGCTTAGACTTGACCCAGGTCTCGTAAGAAGAAGGAAAACCTTCACCTTCAACAACATTCCCCGACACATGTAGCTAAGTTATAAACAAAACACGTCTAACTTTTTTTTTCTTTGTTTTTACCACTAGCAGTGCAAACACAAAATTGTTGTTACACCACTAACTTTAGTAGCCACCACTGTCAGGTTTTGGTCACTTTGGTCTAGTTTATTCTTGGTTTCGTTTATGTGCTATGTGCTCTCATGTCTATTGTCTAACTCCGTTCAACTTTTTACCCGATTATTGGTATAGGTGCTAACCTGTCACCCTGCATTCAATTCAGTTCAATTCAATTCAAGTTTATTTGTATAGTGCTTTTTACGATACAAATCATTGCAAAACAACTTCACAGAAAATTAAGTTCCTACAATAGTGTAGTAGTAGCTTATCAGTGATGACTGTCAGTTTATGTGCATTGGGCAGAAATGTTCGGAAAAATCAATAAAAGATGTAAACAAGCAGATGATTAACACTATTAATAGCAATTATGCAATTACACTTATAGCAAAATTGGATAGCATCATCTGAGGGGGTTGGCATCATCTCTTCTCAGGTGTTCTGGATCCAGACTGGAGCTTGTTTAAATCCTAGTTCCCACGGGATGTAAATCCCATGGCAAAACAGGACCAAAAGAGAAGATAAAGAATTCTTTTTTTTTTTTTTTTTTTTTTTTTTTTTTTAAAATAGAGACATAATTAGCGTAGCTGCTGTTCCAGCCAAGTCAAATTAATTAGTTTAACCCAAGCTAAAGAATAATAATGCGCATTTGATCAGATATAATGGCAGTCCAAAATTATGAGATGCATTATTTGAATGGTTGGCCAAAGAGATGTGTTTTTAATCTAGATTTAAACAGAGAAAGTGTGTCTGAACTCCGAACATTATCAGGAAGTCTATCCCAGAGTTTGGGAGCCAAATGCGAAAAAGGTCTACCTCATTTAGTGGATTTTGCTATCCTATTAAAAGTTCTTACTACCAAAAGTCCAACATTTTGTGACCTTAGGGAGTGTGATGGATGTGTAGCGTGCTAGAAGACTAGTTAGGTACGCAGGAGCTAAACCATTAAGGGCCTTATAAGTAAGTAATAATATTTTGTAACTGAAACGGGGCTTAATAGGTAGCCAGTGCAAAGACTGTAGTATTGGGGTAATATGATCATATTTTCTTGATGTGGTATGGACTCTATCCGCTGCATTTTGAAGTACCTGTAGCTTGTTTATTGAAGATGCAGGACAACCACCTAGAAGTGCATTACAATAGTTCAATCTAGAGGTCATGAATGCATGAACTAGCTTTTCTGCATCAGAAACAGGTAACATGTTTCATAGCTTGGCAATGTTTCTAAGATGGAAGAATGCTGTTTTTTTTAACTTGGGAAATATGATTTTCAAAAGACTAATTGCTGTCTAATATAACACCCAAATTTTTGACTGTAGGAGGAAGTAACAGTATATCCGTCTAGTTGCAAATTGCAATCTACAAGATTCTGTATAATGTTTTTTGGTCCAATAAGTAATATCTCTCTGTCTTATCTGAATTTAATAGGAGAAAATTATCTGGGTCATCCAATCCTTTTACATTTTTAACACACTCTGTTAGCTTAGATAATTTAGAAGTTTCATCTGGTCTTGTTGAGATATATAGTTGAGTATCATCAGCATAACAGTGGAAACTAATCCTGTATTTTCTGATAATATTACCGGGGGCAACATGTATATTGAAAATAGCAGAGGACCAAGGACAGATCCTTGTGGCACTCCATATTTTACTAGTGATAAATGAGATGACTCCCCATTTAAATAAACAAAGTGGTAGCGATCGGACAGGTAGGATTTAAACCATCTTAAAGCCTGCCCTTGAATACCTGTTTAGTTTTGTAAACGATCTATGAGTATGTTGTGATCTATGGTGTCGAACGCAGCACTAAGATCAAGTAAAACAGACAGTAAGATGCAGCCTTGGTCTGACGCAAGAAGCAAGTCATTTGTAATTTTAACAAGTGCAGTTTCTGTGCTATGATGGGGCCTTAATAGAGATCTTTTTTTTTTTTTTGCAGGAAGGAGCACAATTGAGCAGACACAACTTTTTCTAAATTTTTAGACATAAATGGAAGATTTGAAATGGGCCTGTAATTTGCCAGTTCACTAGGATTTAGTGTGGTTTCTTAATAAGAGGCTTAATAACCGCCAGCTTGAGTGGTTTTGGGACGTGACCTTAAGATAAAGACGAGTTAATAATATTGAAAAGCGTTTTTTTCTGCTACAGGTAACAAAACTCTTTCAGTAATTTAGTGGGTACGGGATCTAATAAACATGTTGTTGGTTTAGATGCAGTGATAAGTTTATTTAGCTCTTCCTGTCCTATAGTTGTAAAGCACTGCAGTTTATCTTTGTGTGCGATGGATATAAAACGATTCTATTAGACGCTGTAGAATCTACATTTGTTATTGTATTTCTGATGTTATCTATTTTATCATTGAAGAAATTCATAAAGTCATTACTATTTAACTGTGAGGGAATGTTTAGATAGGGTAGTGTCTGGTTATTTGTTAATCTAGCCACTGTGTTTAATAAAAACCTTGGATTGTTTTGGTTATTTTCTATGAGTTTGTGGATATGCTCTGTCCTTGATGTTATTAGAGCCTGTCTATAGCTGGACATACAGTTTTTCCACGCAATTCTAAAAACTTTCAAGTTAGTTTTTCTCCATTTACGCTCAAGACTATGAGTTTCTTTCTTGAGAGAGTGCATATTACTGTTGTACCATGGCAGTTTTTCTCTAACCTTTTTCAATTTGATGGGGGCAACAGCTTCTAATATACACTCTAAAAATTGCTGGGTTAAAAATAACCCAATTGGCAACTCAGCACTGGGTAAATATTGGACAGAACACATGCTGGGTTAAAGTAACCCAGCATGCTGGTTTACACATTTTAACCCAGCAGGCTGGGTTGTTGAGAAAACCCAAGATATAGTGATTTTTACCATTTATGTGTTTGCATTTTTGTGTTTCTGGGTTATTCTAGCTGGGTTATTCTCATAATTTCACCTATGCTTGAAACAATCATGGATTAATAAATAATGAGGAATACAGGTTTAGACTGTTTAATTATTTTTAATGCCATCTGACATTCACAAATGTGTTAAAATTTGTGCCAATGACAAACAATATGCAATTTTCTTTTTTTCAGCAAATGCAATAATCACAGAAATAGAGTTGCAATAAATCAGAAAATTTGTTCGAAATGACATGTGTCTGTCTAACTGTTTAACTATTACATTTTGACATGTTTACCTATTTAAAAAAAAACAGTGAAATGACACTGACAATTAAAATTTAAAAAGACGGAGAATGCAAAATCATTTAAAGATGTCCTAAAATTTATATAAAGTATATAAAGACTCCTAGGTAGATGCGCACTGCTTACGGTAGTTCAACGTATAGTTCACCCAAAAATGAAAATTCTGTCATTTATTATTCACCCTCATGTCATTACAAATCTGTAAGACCTTCATTCATCTTTGAAACACAAGTTATTTTTGGGTGAACTTTCGTCAAACAGTTAGAAAGCTTTGGAGCAAAGATCTACAGCTGAGGGCAGTGTGCTCTGCTATAGAGCCCATTTATGGAAGGATATTCCAAACAATTTTCAAAAGGAATTGCAAATTATATTTTCAATTGTGTTTTCTACATGTGACAAATTGTGACATAATCCAAACACATTTGCAAATCTTGCATTACTGTTTGCATTTCACAAATGCACAGTGACTGCCAAATTTAAAATGTAAAAGTAAAGTGCATTTGCAACTGTATTTTCCATGTATTATGAGTAATGGGTCTGTCATATTTTAAAAAACACAGCATCAAAGCAGCTTTACAGTATTAAATAGGAAAATAGTGTGTAATAATGCAAAAGGACAACAGTAAATACAAAATTTTCAGTTAAAGTCAGTTCATCATTGATTCAGTGATTTATCATCCAGCTCAGTCCAGTTCAAATAGTATCCGTGCAATCAAGTCGACGATATCGCTGGATATTAAGTGTCCCCAACTAAGCAAGCCAGAGGCGACAGTGGCAAGGAAGCAAAACTCCATTGATGACAGAATGAAGAAAAAGCCTTGGGAGAATCCAGGCTCAGTCCGGGGGCCAGTTCTCTTCTGACCAGTCGAAACCAGCAGTTCAATTCCAGGCTGCAGCAGAGTCTGATTGTGCAGTGGACTCATCTGGTTCTTGTGGTCTTGTGTCGACAGCCATCTAGGAGACAAGGTCTTTACTGGGGATCTGTCTCTGGGGCTCATCTAGTTGTCCTGGTCTCGGCTGACATTCAGGGCTGTAGAGGTCATCCTTAGGTGCTGATTCACCATCTGATCTGGATACTGACTGGATCCGGGTGGCTACGGTGACCTCGGAATAAGAATGAAATAAACTAATGTTAGCGTAGATGCATCGTAAGAACGAGTACATGGGGTGTTATTAATTACCACGTCAGCTTTTTCACTGTGTCGCACATAAAACCTGCCAAAACTCAAACGGATTTGCAATTACTTTAGCATCTGAATTTCCAATGCCTCACATGGAAACCTGTCAATCTGCGTCAGGGATGGGACCATACTATGAGGCGTGTTTGTATTGGGAGGTGACATCACTCACAGACAATTGTGCTAAATGCTTTGAACAATGGAGTAAAAGGCACTACTAAAGGTAACTGCCACTCCGAGAGATGCGTGTTAAAGAACAGACAGTGCAACCTGGGTCTCCCTATATTCTTAGCCCTTACACAATAAATATTTCCATAGTTTTTTTTACTCTGAATGCAGCTACTATTCCCTGCTAACAGTGGGAGATACAACGGTACTATTGGTCAATATTCACCATTAACCAAAGGCTTTTCACCTGAGGAATATAAATTTTGGGTTAGGTTGAAATAAGGGCATTTGAGTGTAGTTTTGATGTTTTTTTTTTGTGGTGTATCAGAGTGCAAACAGTGAGAGATTTGTCTGTGAGTGGAGTAGTGTGAGATTAGTATGTGGCGCCATATTGTATTGTCACCCCTGACATGGACTGACAGGTTTCCGTGTAAGGCATCTGAAATTCAAATGCTTTTCAATTGCATTTGGACTATGTCACAATTTATGCCTCCACATTTGGTAAAATGTGTTAAATTAAATATACAATTTGCAATTCCTTTTGAAAATTGTCCAGAATATCCTTACCTGTCCATTGATTATGATCAATACCTAGGAGATCTGCTGGCATTTTCAAATCGGCATGACAAATGGATGGGGTTTTGTGGACTCTGCTCAGTTAAGGAATTCCACGTTTGTTCCAACCTATAAAATAAAGTAAACAAAATACAGTGTGAAATGAACTCTGTGAAGTTCATCATCAAATTGAGTTCATCATGATTATGAGTTAAATTCTCTTATGAGTAGGTCTACAGAAGCTGAATATGTGACCAATCACGGAAAGTAGGGACACAAGTCGGTTCTGGGGCATTTTGAGTTATTCACATATTCTGAAAGTGTAGTCTCCAAGCTTTTCAACGATGTGGTAACACATGGAAATCTGATCATATTTGGAGAAGTTATGGCCATTTGAAGGTAGGCACTCAAAAAAGCTCAAAAGGGAGAAAATGGCCTCTACATTGTGCAGTTCTCACCTGTTCTTACCTGCTGGGAGTGACAATAGGGCTCATTTACATCTCATTTAGATCAGCCATACCCCCTGTAAAGCTGCATGGTTGCATAACAACGACAGACGCAACGGGAAAAATCGGACCGCATACTATTAATAATAAAGGATAATGTGGATTGTAAAATGTCAGTAATTTATCTTTTTTGACTTTTATAAAAATGATTTAGAGGCTGAAATATGTGAGTTTTATCTTTTTATGAAACCTTTTTTGTCAAAACTCTATTTGAACTTGTGCATTGTAGATAACGTTGCAAGACACTCCTTTAAAATCTGGCCATCATTTTTGATTTTTAACACAAAACGACAAACTTTGATGTTTATGGAAACTCACCCCATAAGAAACAGAAAAGTATTCTAGCAGATCTCGTTGCCTCCAATGAAATAAGTCGTTCGGGCACACTTTCTCTTTGTCGGGGTCTTCTTTGTGGATGTTACCATCTCCGAAGTTTGCACTGTGCGTTTGTTTGCCTCTAAATGTCCAATAATTCGCATGTCCTGCCACTCTTTTTCTGCAGCTAAAGAATCCAGCCGTATGTTGTACATAATGTCTGGAGAAAGCTTCTGGCTACAGGACTGTCTCCCATGCAGAGAGTTCTCCTCCTCGTGTAGCATTTACAGTCAAAGTTACGGATTTTCCCCATTTCTCTGTCTTTATCCCCATAAATGTTACTATCGATATAGCCTCTGATATCTTATGGTCCAACTCGTCTGACGCCAGTCCGATACATTCTTCCTCGTCTTTATCTTCGCTCAGTTGTAGATTAAGGATATTATTCAGTCTTATTATGCCGCTTTCATCGTCGCTCAGATCGTCTTCAGAATAAGTGAGCGCTTGTTCATAAGCATCCGGCTTGTCGAAGAAGTACTTCAATTTCGCCGGCCAGAGCGCTGCATAATAATTAGCCACGCTTCCCTTGGAGGGCGGGGGCAATAACAAAAGTTACAAAAGCCAGCTTATCCAGTATGGAAATACACACAGACAATGACACGCCCCTACTGCGTGCTAGAATCTCCGAAAAACAAGCCGATTTCAACCTCAAAATGTACGCTTTTAAATATACCAATACTGCTATCTCAAACACGGAGAGGCTTCTTCGTGATCTCAACTAACAGATTCTGCAAAAAAACGAAAATCACCAATTAAAAAAAAAAACGCTTTCTCATTTTGCTCGAAAGTTGTGCTGCCGACTTGTGTCACTGGTTTCCGTGACGGGTCACATATGCTATAGTGATTTGCTGAAAGATGTGCTTTCAAAATGTGTAATCATTAGGATGTTCCAGTCTGTATATTCAGTTTCATATTAATATGCTGGCTATATCGAAACACACATGCACAGTCACTGGCACAGATGTGGGAGATCACACTGCATATGCACACAGAAATTTCTATGACAAGTCACGCAGGTACTGGGTTACTCCACAGCTTTAAAATAGTCCATATAAAAACACTTATAGGTGTAGCAAAGTGATTCAGGACAAGTCAAAAACACGGTTTGGAAAAATGGGTATATGATGTATTCGCTCATTATAAATTCTGTATATTCTGAACACAAAGTTACAAAGTGCAACTTTAATTATAGCACGAAACAAAATTATATATGTGTTTAAGTTAAGCGAGGGTTATTTGATTATCACAGACAATCAATTATGTATGTAAAATCTGTAAAATGTATAATAAACATGAACTTACCATTAAACGCCTTGATAAGATTGCACTCGACAAGTTTTTTCTCTCACAAATGTATCCATGTGCTTTTCTGATAAGAAAAAAACGACATTTTGAGTCATGACTTACCAAAAACCTTTATTTATGTATGTAGAAAGACTTTTTAAACCACACAAGCATCAAATCACCTCGCTAACGTGGCCTACGGCACTCGCTGTGCGTGCGCGCACTTTTAAATGTATCGAGGCCATAGACTGTAAAAAAATATGGACGTAGTGTCCGTGACGTCACCCATAGACTCCTCAATAGCGGTTTTGAAGCTCAAAGTGTGCAGAGCGGGCCGTCGCCATCTTGGCAGCGCGTCACCGCGCAACTCTCCCGGAAAATCGAAAAATGGGCAAAAAGGCGGGAGCTGTTTGCTGAAGCCACGCCTACTTAGCGCGACGGCATTGTAAGCAACAGCAATCCACCTGTTACTCAAGTGGCCACGCCCTTAATTATGCAGAACTTTAAGGCTTAATACAATTTAAAAACGGATGAGTTATAAAAAAAATCACCCCCCTCACAGTTGTCATGAAGGGCAAAATTAGCAATATAGACCAAAATCATTTTTTGCACCAGGCTGTAAACATGTTTTTTTCTGCTGTAAAGTTGGGCATTTTAACATGGGGAGTCTATGGGACTGACTCCCTTTTGCAGCCAGCCTCAAGCGGCCAGTCGATGAATTGCAGTTTTAGTCACTTCCTTATTGGCTTCACGTGAGAGAGCGGGAGGTTGCCGCTCGATCGAGGCCCTGAGACGTCGATTCTTTTCCGGGAATCACTTTTTTCGAGAATCGATGAACCAGTTTATTTGAACCGGATCATCAGTTCTTTAAGACCTGCAGTCCGATGACATTGTACATAATTTGTATGATTTACATGTCGATATGGACAACTGCAGGCGTTTACATTAGAGCAGAAAGTCATATTCACTTATTTTAACTCATTTGACTCACTTTGTTAAATTTGCTTTTCAGTGACAGAAACGAACATTTCCTCTATTTTCACAGATATTCACATATTTCAGCGTTCCGTCACTGTCTGATACTTAATAAAACTGTATTAACCTGTCGTCTCAGATACCTTAACACGATTATGCGAGTACACGTAGAATGCCCGTCTGAGGTAAACTGTTCATCATATAACATATCTAATATTGGCCTGTAGAAGTTTAACAGTGTTGTTGCCTCAAAAAAGTTATAATTCTGGCAATTTAAAATAATTATTAATGAAAACATTAAATAAACTTACCTTAAAACAGTTGAAACCAGTGGCTTTGCCCCATTGTCCTTCCAAAATGACAGTTACTGGAGCGATTTAAACATCTTCAAGGCACATTAAATAACCCAGTGCTGGCCTGAAACAACCTAGCAGGTTTAACTCAGCACCTGCTAAATTGAAACTACCCAAAAAAGTAATAAAATAACCCAACAAAATGACCCAACAGACTTAGCCCAGCATTTTGGGATAAAAAATAACCCAGCCGTTTTTAGAGTGTATTAGAGAAGATAATGCCCATGTTGCCAGTCATTTTGTCTAGTTCATGTGTATTTATGGGTACACAGAGCAGTTGAGATAAATCAGGCAGGTTATTCGCGAATCTGTCTTTGGTGGCTGGAACAATAGTTCTGCCCGGACGATAACACAAAGCCATAAAATTAATGTCATCAATACGCAGAATGCACGATACAAGGAAATGGTCAGTAACATCATCACTTTGAGGTACGATATCTATATCCTACATTAAATTTATATTTTGACTTCACTATTCGGGGAACAGACACAGTCTGTCAGCGCAAGTACTTCTAACATTTAAGCAGGTAGAGCAAAAGCTATCATAGCAGTTATTTGAGAATTGGCTTACTAGTCATATGGAGTGTAGAGTCCTGGAGATGTTGTCCGAGAGGAGTTCTGCTCCGACTCTGCTGGGGTGCAGCAGGCCATCAGCACGAAAAAGCCTAGGACGCTCCCAGAAAAGATTCCAATTAACAACAAAGAGCAGTTTCTGTTCTTTACACCATCACAATAACCATTCATTTAAAGCAAAAAGTCTACCGAACCTTTTGTGTCCTCGTCGATACGTGGGGAGTGGTCCTGACATGATGATCGTCGCTGCGGGCATTTTGCTGCGCACCGTCTCGATCATGCTCCTGAAGTCCCTCTTCAGTGTCTCCATCTGCCGCAGCGTGGTGTCGTTAACCCCGGCGTGAAGCACGACCGCTCCGGGGCTCTCATCGGCCTTCAGGATCACTGGTATCTGCATCAAAAACATCAAAAACACGAGCACCAGGGAAACAGTGAGTGTGCACTTTACCTTCCACTAACGTAGCACGGACGTGTCGGACGATGGAGTCTCAAACAATCACAGCGTTGTGTTCCGTCTAGCGGAGGGGAGTGAAGTGGTTCCATGTGGAGATCTTGAAGACCGGGGTGGGGAGAGGTCGTCGCCTGGGGCGTGGCTTGCATCCTCCGCTGCGGATGCACCCAAGGTCTGTGGTGTCCTGGTGCCGAAGTGAAGGACATCTGGGAAGATCGCATCCTGGGTGCACCGGGCCTGTGCAGAGAAACACGCAGAATAGAGGTGGTGGGACTGTTATCAACGCACTTTATACTAACCCGGACTTGTGAGCATCAGCCCGGGAGGTTTCCAGAGCAGCTTTCCACTCTCTCAGCTGGACTTGCCTCTGCTCCAGGACCCGAATCTGCTTCTCCACGACCTCCAAAAGTATCGTCACCTGCACTCAAAGGTAGACATACTGTACATCCGCCATTAAAGCAAGTAACAGTGAGTAAATCAATGGTAATGTGTGTGAATAGAGTATTAGCAATGCACGCGGGTTTAGCGGCAACCACGCTGGCAATGCTAACAGGCTATAAGCTAATAGCGGACTTGGGAAATCAAAATAAAACTAGTGATAACAAGGCGCTCTGATTGTTTTTGTTGTAAAATACGATAGAGGATATATTCACATGTTATAGAAACGAAAATTATGGTGTATAAAATAGATTTTAAGATAAAAAAAAATAGACAATAAAGAATTAACATGACGGAGCTCAAACTCGAGACACACGGCAGCAACAAACAGGAAGTGACGTTTTTTTTTTTTTTTTTTTTTTTTTGCAGATACCCTGCATCTCTATTTATTCTCCCAGTGCTTTCTGTACTGTGTTTGTCATCAAATGTGTCCTTGTGTCTGCCCATTTTCTAAGTTTTCCCTCGTGGTGTTGTTTTTTTTTTTTTTTTTTTTTATTATTATTCAGTAAAGCCCTTTTAATTCTGCATTTGAGTCCTGTCCTCAACTTTAGCCACAATATTGACAAACATTGTTAACTGGCTAAATAACTAAATAAATAATGAAATAAAAATAAAAAAATATTATTTTTAGGCAAACCAGCCTATGAAATGCTAGAGTATGATCCAGACTGGGTACCATTATTGCATATCGGGCACACAGAACACTGCGTGAAAAGAGGAATTTCCGGGATAAATCGGACATGGGAAATTTCAGTGAAACTTAAGGTGTACGACCCGTGTACGAAAATTTCCCAGGCAAGTGTGCTGAGTCGTGTACACTACCATACACTTGAGATGCACAGAAATTTCCAGATAGAGGATATTTCTGACCATGGTTAGGGGAAGTCATGGCCTAGTGGTTAGAGAGTTTGACTCCTAACCCTAGGGTTGTGGGTTTGAATCTCGGGCCGGCAATATCACGACTTAGGGGCCCTTGAGCAAGGCACTGAACCCCCAACTGCTCCCTGGGTTTAAGCAGCATAAAAATGGCTGCCCACTGCTCCAGGTGCGTGTTCACTGCTGTGTGTGTGTGTTCACTGCTGTGTGTGTGCACTTTGGATGGGTTAAATGCAGAGCACCAATTCTGAGTATGGGTCTTTTTTTTGTAGCCTACCATGGTTAATGTCATAATTAAGGGAGCTGTCATGTTTTTATGCGGTAGTGTTGTATCTCGGGGGTTTGTTGTAGTTTGGTAATAGAGGTAATAATCAGTAATATATCACGCACTGACATTCCAAGCCTCGCATTTAGAGCTGATTCACATGAGCTTCGCAATTCTTGATGCCCGTGAATCGAATCTTTTTGTAACTGACTCACTGTTCTTACCCCTCCCCCCGCAGCTGAAGTTTGAATTTGCACGCACTGACAGGAGATCTTGTGTTCTGCAGTGAAGGGTTACTGGCTGACAGTGTCCAATAATTTCTGAGAGATTTACCTCAGACAAAGGTAAGTGTGAATATGTAAAACCATTTTGAAAAAAACATGTTTACAAGAACATAACATTAAAAGTTTTTTGTTGTAATATTTTAAATCTGTATTTCTAGCATGATGTTGTTTCGAGCCATTTATTCCCGCTTCAGGTGCTTCACTGTTGCACGCGCTGATTTTCTGAGAAATTTACATCAGTCGAAGGTTAGTATGAATACATAAAACCATTTAAATAACGTTTATCCGAAAATAACATTAAAATTTGTTCAATGTTGTATCATTTCTTTAAAACTGTATTTCTAGCCCGGTGTTGTTTCGAACCGTTGTCTCCCACTTCAGCGGCCTTCAGTCAGCGCACGGTCACAGCATCCAGAGAGATTTATATCACAAGAAAGTAAGGAAGAATTTATAGAAACATTTTAATAAGCTATTTATAAATATAGCTATTTAACAAAATTTAATGTTAAGTGTTGAATTGGATATATTTGAGTGGGTTTATGTTGTAAAATTAGTCTAGATATCTTGGTAAACTGGTAACTTACTTAGCAACTGCTACATAAATTTTAAAACGTTAGCTTTTAGTACAATATTCATGTTTATTAATTAATGAATTGACAAATCTGGGGGGGGGGGGGGGGGGGGGTATGCTAACAACTAAAAAAAAAATAAAAAAATCTGCAGACACATTCTGCTCATCTGATTTCAGAGGCTCCAAACACTGCAGCTGACTTCTGATTCACCGGAGACAGCCTTGGAGGAGATATGGTGTGTCTTCATGTGTTAATATATCATGATTTTCAAAGTGCAACAGAAATTTCACTCCTTTTGTTTGTGTCAGTGTTCTAGTTTTAATGTTTAGAAATCTACAATGTATTTTGTTTTATTATGATGTGATTAAATGTATATGCTTTAATGTGTATATATATATATAATGTTTTTAGGTCAGATAGCAAATGTTGCCATTCTTCTGGAAAACGGTTGGTCTTTAAAGAATAGTCATCAGTCAGGTAACTTGAACACAGTTTTTGAATACCATTCAATTACTAAAGTTACCTTATATTTTATTCAGTTACTAAATCACTTTGACTAGCTTTGATTTTTTTTAAAAATTATTAACGTGTTTCAGGAGGAGAGGATGAATTTGCTTGTTGTAAATCCCACAGTTCGGATTCAGCGCAAACTAACATGGCGGCGCCCCTCACCCAGTATAGATCAAATAAGACGGTCGATATAAAAGTGTTTAAACTACCAAATATATTAACTTGCACATATTTCAGAATCGAAATATCAGATATTTCATAATATAGTGAGCATGTTTGTGAATATTTTAAATAAAACATGAAAAACGAAATAAAAGCGATCCATGTGTCATACAGATCTATTGTGGCTGCGTTGTGCCACATGACAAGCATGACGCGTGGCCATGGAAACAATAAGGCGGTACATTTTAAAAATAACGGTCGCCTAAAAAAAACTCACGCTGGGGCCTCAGCTAGAATATTTTAAACTCACGTGCGAAAGGGTTAAATAGGATTTCAGTAAGTTGGCTTTCTCAAGCCAACTTAATAACAATAAGCTTAAGTAGCAGATCAGTAGGTTGGGTTTCTCAAGCCAACCTAATAAGCTTAAGTAGCAGATCAGTAGGTTGGCTTTCTCAAGCCAACTTAATAATAATAATAATAATAATAACTTTAAATAGGATTTCAGTAAGTTGGCTTTCTCAAGCCAACTTAATAAGTTTAAATAGGATTTCAGTAAGTAACTTAATAACTAGATAAAAAAAGTTTGTCAAGACAAACTGTAAGTTGGCTTGAGAAAGCCGGACCAGAAAGTTGCTAGATGCAAGATGGTTGCTAGGGTGTTGCTATGAGGTTGCTAGGGTACCAAGGGCGGTTACTAGGGTTTTTGCTGTGCGGTTGCTAAGGTAGCCTGGGCAGTTGCTAAGGTGTTGCTATGCGGTTGCTAAGGTACTCAGCGTGGTTACTAGGGTGTTGCTCTGCATTTACAAAATTACCTGGGGTCGTTGCTAAGTTGTTTCTATGCAGTTGCTAAGGTACCCATGGCAGTTGCTAGGGTAATGCTATGTGGTTACTAGGGTAGCTGGGGCAGTTGCTAAGGTGTTGCTATGCAGTTGCAAGATTACCTGGGTGGTTGCTAAGTTGTTGCTATGTGGTTGCTAAGGTACCCATGGTGGTCACTAGGGTGTTACTATGCGGTTACTACGGTAGCCGGTGAAGTTGCTAAGGTGCTGCTATGCTGTTGCTAGGGTACCTGGGGAGGTTGCTAGGCAAGGCAAGGCAAGGCAAGTTTATTTATATAGCACATTTCGTACACAATGGTAATTCAAAGTGCTTTACATAAAAGTAAAATAATCATGAAGAAAACTTTAAAACAGAATTAAAAAAATGAATTTACAAGCAATTTTAAAACTTTGAAAATGATTTAAAAATTGACTTATTTAAAATGAATTTAAAACAGTTAAAATAGAAAATGATTTTACATAAAATACAGTGAATACGTAAGATACAGTGCAATCAGTTCGGACATCGCACAGTGCTCGTTCAATAAATGCACAGCTAAACAGATGAGTTTTGAGTCTAGATTTAAATGTGACTAATGTTTTAGCACATCTGATCTCTTCTGGAAGCTGATTCCAACTGCAGGCAGGATAGTAACTAAAGGCGGACTCCCCTTGTTTTGTGTGAACCCTTGGTATTTCTAACTGACTTGATCCTAATGATCTGAGTGGTCTGTTAGGTTTATATTCAGTGAACATATCTGCAATATATTTTGGTCCTTGATCATTGAGTGATTTATAAACGAGTAAAAGTATTTTAAAATCAATCCTAAATGTAACTCGAAGCCAGTGTAAGGACCTGAGAACTGGTGTGATATGCTCAGATTTTCTGATTCTAGTCAGAATCCTGGCAGCAGCGTTCTGGATTAGCCGCAGCTGTCTAATGGTCTTCTTGGGAAGGCTGGTGAGGAGACCATTACAATAGTCCATCCTGATGGTGATGGATGATTGAGGAATTTTCTTTTATTCTTGATTGGATGGAAAAAATATATTTATTTTTTTGTTTTTTTTTTGATAGTATGCTGATTTAGTTACTGCTTTGATATGACTACTGAAACTAAGGTCTGTCTCCAAAATCACACCAAGATTCCTGACTTGATTTTTAGTTGTTTGACCCCTAGAGTCAAGGTATGCATTCACCTTGAAACTATTAATTTCATCAGTACATTTGCAGAGGGAGTCAATGGGGCTGTAGTCATTTGGCGATAAGGCTAGGTAAATCTGTGTATCATCGGCATAGCAGTGATAGGCAATTTGGTTCTTTCTCATTATTTGACTTAGTGGGAGCATATACAGGCTAAACAAGAGCAGTGCAAGTATTGAGCCTTGTGGGACTCCGCACGTCATGGACGTCCACTTAGACTTATGCTCTCCTAGACTCACATAATATCCTCTCCCTTCTAAGTATGATCTGAACCATTTGAGTACCATCCCAGAAAGCCTGACCCAGTTTTCCAGTCTCTCTAGTAGTATGTTATGATTGACAGTGTCAAACGCAGCACTGAGATCTAGCAATACCAGCACTGATATTTTGCCAGAGTCAGAATTTAAGCGAATATCATTTATTATCTTGATGAGTGCTGTCTCTGTGCTGTGATGCGGTCGGAAACCAGATTGAAAATTGTCCAGGTATGCATTTGAGTTTCAGTATTTGTTCAGCTGATTAAGAACTACCTTTTCTATAATTTTGCCTATAAAAGGAAGATTAGATATGGGTCTATAATGGCTCAAAATGGTATTATCAAGATTTTTGTGTTTTTCAGGAGGGGCTTAACAACTGCCGTTTTCAGGGAGTTAGGAAATGTCCCAGAAAGAAGTGAGGCGTTCACCACTTCTAAGAGGTCTGCTTCTAAACAGTTAAGCACACTTTTGAAAAAAGATGTGGGAAGTGTGTCAAGATAGCAGGTTGACGATTTTAGGTGCTGCACTATTTCTTCCAAAATTTTACTATCAATTGCTTCAAAAATAGACATAGTATCTTTTTGATATTGTGGCCAAATCTGTCTGACCTCTGCATTACTTGAGGATGTGCTAATCTCCTTCCGGATATTGATGATCTTCTCAGAAAAGAAGGACGCAAACTCATTGCATTTGCTGTTTGAGAGCATTTCACTGGGAATCTGACTTGGGGGGTTTGTCAGTCTCTCAACAGTGCCAAAAAAGAGTACGAGTGTTGTTTAAGTTACTGTTTATAATGTTTGAGAAGAAATTCTGTCTAGCTGTGGCTAGTTTCACATTAAAAGCATGAAGGCTGTCTTTATAGATGCTTTAGTGAATTTCAAGTTTTGTCTTCCGCCACATCCGCTCGGCTTTTCTGCATTGTCTTTTCATAGTCTGAACTGCTGTTGATCTTCTCCAAACTGATTTCTGTCTGTTTGTTTTCTTACTGACTATAATTGGAGCAATATCATCAATAACATTCTTTACTTTTGAGTTAAAGGAGTCAAGGAGAAAACCAACAGAGTCTGCAGAAATGCTTGGTGTTAAAGATATAGCCTCCATAAACAGCACACTAGTGTTCTCGTTTATGCATCTCCTTCTGACAGAGACAGATCTAGATTCAGTGGTAGCAGAGATCAATATATCAAAGAAAATACGGAAGTGATCGGATAGTGCTACCTCCTTAATAACAATGGATGAAATGTTTAGACCCCTACTGATGATTAAATCTAGAGTGTGTCCACCTTTGTGTGTGGGTCCATGCACATGCTGAATCAGGTCAAAAGTGTTTAGAACCGTTATCATTTCTTTTGTAGTTTTTGTTTTTCTGCATTATCTATTTGAATATTAAAATCCCCTGCAATAGCAAACAGTCAAACTCTGAGGAAATCATTGATAACATTTCTGTGACCTCTTCAACAAAAGCTGGAGAGTATTTTGGAGGCCTGTAAATAATGATAAACAGAATGCGTGGAGCACCTTTCAACACAATCCCTAGATATTCAAAAGACAAGTACTGACCATATTACACTTGCTTGCATTGATAGACATCTTTAAATAGAGTGGCTACACCTCCACCTCTCCTAACAGTCCTGCAGTCACTCATGAAAGAAAATTTAGGAGGGGCTGCTTCATTGAGGACTGTTGCACTGCAGCTGTCTTCTAGCCATGTTTCGTTTAGAAACATAAAATCCAGATTGTTTGTGGTTATAAAGTCATTGATTAGAACGAGTCAATGTTTCGTTCGTTATCTGGCTCGGTTCAGTCAGTGTACTGTTTGAGTAAATGAATTACTCAGGGATATTGGTTTATTTGAACTCAGAGGGAGTGTCAGCCATGTTAAAAAAGTTAACAGCTTAAGTAATTTGTGGATTAATGCTTATTGTTGACGCGAACCGTTTCAAACGATTCAGTTCGATTTGGTGAACTGGTTCAAGAAGACCCGGTTACATCGAGTGATTCGTTCGCGAACCGGATGTGCTGTGAACGCGCTCATAACAGACACGGGAGAGAAGTCAATGCTGAATAAAGTCATAGTTTTTGATATTTTTGGACCAAAATGTATTTTCGATGCTTCAAAAAATTCTAACGGACCCTCTGATGTCACATGGACTACTTTGAAGATGTTTTTTTTACCTTTCTGGACGTGGACAGTATACCGTACATACATTCTCAATGGAGGGACAGAAAGTTCTCGGACTAAATCTAAAATATCTTATACTGTGTTCCGAAGATGAACGGAGGTCTCACGGGTTTGGAACGACATGAGGGTGAGTCATTAATGACATAATTTTGATTTTTGGGTGAACTATCCCTTTAAAGACCGGTCCGTGAGAATATTGTCTGACATTAAACCGGTCCTTGGCACTAAAAAGGTTGGGGACCGCTGATTTAGCAGACGCTTTTATCCAAAGCGACTTACAAATGAGGACAATGGAAGCAATCAAAAACATCAAAAGAGCAATGATATATAAGTGCTATAACAAGTATCAGCTTAAACGCAGTACACGTAGCAAGGGCTTTTAAATAATAAAATAAATAAAAAGAAAACAGATAGAATAGAAAAAGAATAGAGCAAGCTAGTGTTAGAGGTCTTTTTTATAATTGTATAATAAAAGAAAATAAAATAGAATACAAAGAGATTAGAAAGGTAGATTTTTTTTTTTTTTTAATATTATGATGATAGTGGTTGCTAAAGTTAAAGGGTCAAATAAAGATGGAAGAGATGTGTTTTAAGCCAGTTCTTGAAGATGGCTAAGGACTCGGATGGAGTTGGGCAGGTCATTCCACCAGGAGGGAACATTTAATTTAAAAGTCCATAAAAGTGAATTTGTTCTTCTTTGGGATGGCACAATCAAGCGACGTTCACTTGCAGAACGCAAGCTTCTACAGGGCACATAAGTCTGAAGTAATGAATTTAGGTAAAGGGGTGCAGAGCCAGTGGTGTTGTAGACAAACGTCAATGTCTTGAATTTTATGCGAGCAGCTATTGACAGCCAGTGCAAATTGATAAACAGAGGTGTGACGTGTATTCTTTTCGGCTAATTAAAAATTATTCTTGCTGCTGCGTTCTGGATTAATTGTAAAGGTTTGATAAAACTGGCTGGAAGACCTGCCAAGAGAGCATTGCAATAGTCTAGCCTGGACAGAACAAGAGCTTGAACAAGGAGTTGTGCAGCATGTTCTGAGAGAAAGGGCCAGATCTTCTTAATGTTGAATAAAGCAAATCTGCAGGACCGGACAGTTTTAGCAATGTGGTCTGAGAAAGTTAGCTGATCATCAATCATGACTCCAAGGTTTCTGGCTGTTTTTGAAGGAGTTAATGTTGATGTGCCTAACTTGATGTTGAAATTGTGATGAAACGATGGGTTTGCTGGAACCACAAGCAGTTCTGTCTTGGCAAGGTTGAGTTGAAGGTGATGATCCTTTATCCAGCAAGAAATGTCTGTTAGACAAGCTGAGATGCCAGCAGCTACTGTCGGATCATCAGGATGGAATGAGAGGTAGAGTTGAGTGTCATCAGCATAGCAATAGTATGAAAAGCCATGTCTCTGAATGACAGAACCTAATGATGCCATGTAGACAGAGAAGAGAAGTGGTCCAAGAACTGAGCCCTGAGGCACCCCAGTAGTTAGATGTTGCGACTTGGACACTTTACCTCTCCAAGATACTTTGAAGGACCTATCTGATAGGTAAGACTCAAACCACTGGAGTGCGGTTCCTGAGATGCCCTTTGCCACTAGGGTTGACAGGAGGATCTGGTGGTTAACCGTGTCAAAAGCAGCGGATAGATCAAGCAAGATAAGTATTGAAGATTTCAATTCCGCTCTTGCCAGTCTTAGGGCTTCAACAACTGAGAGCAAGGCAGTCTCAGTTGAATGTCCACTTCTGAAGCCAGATTGGTTGCTGTCAAGGAGGTTGTTCTGTGTGAGAAAGGCAGAGACTTGGTTGAACACAGCTCGTTCAAGTGTTTTTGCAATGAAAGGAAGAAGGGAAACTGGTTTGTAGTTCTCTAAAAGAGATGGGTTGCGGGTGGGTTACTTAAGTAGTGGAGTAGTGGAGTTATACTGAGCCTGTCTAAATGATGAGGGGAAAACACCAGTGTAGAGGGATATGTTAATGACGTGAGTGAGTGCAGGTACAATTGCAGGAGAAATGGCTTGAAGGAGATGAGATGGAACAGGATCAAGAGGACAAGTTGTAGGATGATGAGAAAGGATAAGTTTGGAGACTGGGGGAGGAGGAGGACAAAGGAGTGAGGAAAATGTTTTAAAAAGCATGCGAGAGTTAGACGAATTGTTCATTTTGTTATGGTAGTATGTTCTTTTAGCAGTGGAGACATTAGCAGAGAAGGAAGAGAGGAGTGACTGATACACATTAAGGTCAGAAGTATTTTTGGATTTGCGCCACACCCTTTCAGCAGCTCTAAGCTTAGAACGATATTCGCGTAGAACATCAGATAACCAAGGGGCTGAAGGGGTGGTACAGGCTGGCCTGGAAGACAAGGGGCAAACAATGTCTAAACAAGATGTAAGAGTGGAGCAGAAAGTATCAGTAGCACTGTTAGCATCAAAAGCAGACTGGCAGCAGACTGGCAATTCCAGAGACCAATAGAAAAAGAAAGTAGTGTATTAGCAGACATAGGCAAATTGTGCAGGTTGTTAAGATTGCTCTGCCTACATTGTGTGATGTGTGGTTTGCGAGTGGTAGTGATAGTATGGATCTGGAAACACATAGTAAGAATTTGTTATACAAACTGAAACAGAAGTGAAACAAGTAGAAGAAAAAAAAGGATTCATCAAAACAATACTTATATCACTTGCCGGTGTCCCTGCCCGGTGGAGTCGCACGGTAGAGTCGATGGTCTTTACACTCTTTGGTCTTCACACGAGGAGGGCTTTACAGGAGGGCTGCCGCGACCGCTGCATAAACGGAATTAACAAGTAACTAGCATGTTGTTAGCATGATTAGCAAGTTACTAGCATGTTGCTACCAAGATTAACAAGTGACTAGCATGTTGTTAGCATGATTAGCAAGTTACTATCATGTTTTTAGAATGATTAACATGTTACTAGCATGTTGCTAGCATGTTTCTAGAATGATTAACATGTTACTAGCATGATTAGCAAGTTACTAGCATGTTGTTAACATGATTAGCAAGTGACTAACATGTTGTTAACATTATTAACAAATAATTAGCATGTTTCTTGCATTATTAGCAAGTTACTAGTATGTCGCTAGCATGTTTCTAGAATGATTAGCATGTTAATAGCATGTTTCTAGCATGATTAGCATGTTACTAGCATTATTAGCATGTTACTAGCATGTTGTTAGCATGAGTAGCAAGTTACTAGCATGTTGCTAGCATGTTTTTAGAATGATAGGAATGTTAAAAGCATGTTGCTAGCATGATTACCAAGTTACTAGCATGTGGCTAGCATGTTTCTAGCATGATTACCATATTACTATCATGTCAATAGCATGATTAAGAAGTTACTAGCATGTTTCTAGCATGATTAGCAAGTTAATAGAATGTTTATAGCATGATTAAAATTCTACTAGCATGTAGCTAGCATGATTAGCAAGTTACTAGCATGTTGCTAACATTTTTCTAGCATGATGAGCATGATTAGGTTGCTATGGTGTTGCTTTACGGTCACTAGGGTACACAGGCCAGTTGTTAGGGTGTTGCTATGCGGATGCTAGGGTACCCGGGGTGGTTGCTAGGGTCTTTTGCTATGCGGTTGCTAGGGTACCCAGGATACTTGCTAGGGTGTTGCTATGCGGTTGCTAGAGTACGCTGGGTGGTTGCTAGGGTACACTGTGTGGTTTAGCAAATGACTAACATGTTGCTAGCATGATTAGCAAGTGACTAGCATGTTGCTAGCATGATAAGCAAGTGACTAGCATGTTGTTTGCATGATTAGCAACTTACTAGCATGTCGCTAGCATGTTTATGGTATGATTAGCATGTTACTAACATGATTAGCAAGTGACTAGTATGTTGTTTACATGATTAGCTGATTACTAGCATGTTGCTAGCATTTTTCTAGCATGATTAGCATGTAACTAGCATGTGCTAGCATTATTAGCCATTGACTAGCATTTTGTTGTTAACATGATTAGCATATTACTAGCATGTTGCTAGCATGATTAACAAGTGACTAGCATGTTGTTAGCATGATTAGAAAGATAGAAACAGTCAGATGATAGATAGATAGATAGATAGATAGATAGATAGATAGATAGATAGATAGATAGATAGATAGATAGATAGATAGATAGATAGATAGATAGATAGATGTACGACCAGTGTACAAAAATTTCCCAGGCAAGTGTGCTGAGTCGCACACTAGTCGTACACTACCATAGACTTGAGATGCACAGAGATTTCTGGATACAGGATATTTCTGACCATGGTTAGGGGAAGTCATGCCCTAGTGGTTAGAGAGTTTGACTCCTAACCCTAGGTTGTGGGTTCGAGTCTCGGGCTGGCAATACCATTACTGAGGTGCCCTTGAGCAAATATTAGACTAATATTAGAATATCTACACTACCATAGACTTGAGATGCACAGAGATTTCCGGATACAGGATATTTCTGACCATGGTTAGGGGAAGTCATGCCCTAGTGGTTAGAGAGTTTGACTCCTAACCCTAGGTTGTGGGTTCGAGTCTCGGGCTGGCAATACCATTACTGAGGTGCCCTTGAGCAAATATTAGATAGATGACTTTGAATGAGTTTAAATTGATTAGAAATAGTACATAGAAGCGAAGCTTGATTGAGTCTAATGGGCTTCAGTTTGTTTAGATTTGAATGTTGAAATTTGGAGCTTGCCTCATCTGAACATTCCGTCATTGAAAGTCTTTGGGAATTTTACGATTTTTAATCTTCATTTTTATGAAAACCGTAGGTCCGATCAGAAAAGATAAGGCACACTCAGTGAGATCAGTCTGAAGACCTGGGCTGAGTTTGGAGTCTGTAGAGTTAAAGCTCTAGGAGGAGTTAGAGTCAGAAATTTTAGTCTCAGAAGAAGAGTTTTTAAATAGCATTTCAGTAAGTTGGCTTTCTCAAGCTAACTTAATAAGTTTAAGATGGATTTCAGTAAGCTGGCTTTCTCAAGCCAACTTAACTAGATAAAAATGTTCGTCAAGACAATCTTTAAGTTAGCTTGAGAAAGCCTGACCAGAAAGTTTGAAAAGTTTAAGAAGTTTAAAAACGCAAGTGATTAGGATGTTGTTAGCGTTACTAGCAAGTGACTAGCATTTCATTAGCATAATTAGCAAAGTTACTAGCATGTTGCCAGCATGATTAGAAAGGTACTAGCATGTTGCTAGCATGTTTCTAGCATGATTAGCTTGCTACTAACAAGACACTAGCATGATTAGCTTGCTACTGTAGCGTATGAGGCCTGAACCAGACAAATTAAAGATTCGATCGGGAGCCTGGTTGAAACATGAGCCGAATTCCACAGAAAGGCAGGATGTTGTAAATCAACTCCTAGCACCACAGTCTGAAGCAAGCTAACTAACCAACTCTTTCAGTGAACAGCTTTCAACATTAACACCATTAGAACAATTATTGACAATTTCAATTCGAAGAAGAGATTGTCTAATTTGGGGCAAGTAATCGAAGAGATGGACAGTCTGACCCTCACATGTAAAGCCATGAGAGTAAACAAGATCGTTGGATTGACTTCCCCCCACCTAGCAGAACCAGACTGAAATTCCTAAGGAGACCTGTTAACCCCTCTGGTCTTCACAGGACATATCCTTACTCCCCAGAATGGCACAGAGAATGCCTTTGAATGCATATATGCACCAAAATGAACTCAAAAAAGACTTCTAAATGGATATCAGTCCATTGCTTAACTACATATCATACATGTAACCCACACATTTGATTATAATGTTTCTAATCACTTATTGTGTATGTCTTTTTAAATAACTCTTGAATAGCTTAAGGGATCATATTCATGTTTAGTATGTGTGTGTTCGAATCTTCTTGCTTGAAACGTTTCTGACCATCATTTATTGGTCAAATGTATCATATTCCTGTTATAGGAATCATGTCCAAATTATACCCTGCAAGAGCGGGAAAATTCGGACCACGTGCTTGATAAGATAACATATGATTTATGAATGGGTGGGACAAACAATGCAACACCCCGAGAAAAGACAATATCTAATTGGTCAAGACAACATTTGAGGTGTGGCCAAAATGCCAGTTTAAATACTCAGGACACCATCAAATTTTGCTTTTAGTTTTTAGCTTTTGTTTAGCTTTTGCTATCAGTCATGTCAGCTTTTAGCTTTTAGCTTGCGTTTTTGCTTTTGCTATCAGTCATGCCGGCTTTTAGCCTTTGCTTTTTAGCTTTAGCTTTTAGTCATGCTTTGGCATCACTTTTAGCATTCTTTGAGCGCGGTTCCAGCGTGCTTCGGCCTGCACGCCTGCTGCTACTTAGCCACGATGAGAAGAAACACCACCTAGTCTCGTCAAAATTTACTTCTATTCTTTTACTTTAGTTTATTTTCTTTTCCGTTTGAGAGTTCGTGTTCTGAGTTAAGTTTTGTAACGCCGTGTCTCCAAGTCTGACCTCGCGTGCCCGTCTGAAACTTCAACCAGCCCACAACTCCGCATCTTCAGCCTACGCCCAACCACTGGCTTCCCAAGACGTCACTTCAACGACTACTGAACTTCCAGCCAATCAGCAACCTCGGGAAACCCCCTTTTCAGCAACAACAAAGGGAACCCCGTTACACAGGCATCACAAGTAACGTACCTCCAGACTCTGATCTGTACTTTCTATACGTAGGTGAAATTGGTGGAAATATGATTTAAAATAAATACATCATTTATATACTGAAATATCTTAAATTTAAATAGAAGAAAATATATTTTTGTAATATATTTTAAAATATATTTACATATATTTTTATAAAACATATTTAAATATTTGATTTTGGCCGCTTTTTAATATTTTCCACATATATTAAACATATGTAAATATATTTTTATTGGAAATATTTACATATATTTATTTCCCATATATATAAATACATTAAGATATCAGACTATGTAAATATATTCATTTGGAATATATGTCTATATATTAATTTCTAATATTTGTTAACATATTACATTTCAGTACATGTAAATATATATATTTTTTTACTTCTATTCTTTTACTTTAGTTTATTTTCTTTTCCGTTTGAGAGTTCGTGTTCTGAGTTAAGTTTTGTAACGCCGTGTCTCCGAGTCTGACCTCGCGTGCCCGTCTGAAACTTCAACCAGCCCGCCCCACAACTCCGCATCTTCAGCCTACGCCCAACCCCAACGCTTCCCAAGACGTCACTTCAACGACTACTGAACTTCCAGCCAATCAGCAACCTCGGGAAACCCCCTTTTCAGCGACAACAAAGGGAACCCCCGTTACACAGCCATCACAAGTAACGTACCTCCAGACTCTGATCTGTACTGGTGTTATCTAATATAATTTTAACCTCATTGAGGAACTCAATGCGAGGGTTAATTAAGTGATTAATGGTTGTTCATGTCTATGCAATTTCACATATTGCTGTAAACTTGGGATTTCACATTTTCATTCTCTTAAACTCGTTCTTCCCTAACTTTCTATCCTCCTGCAACTTGTGTGAATGTGTGAGTGCGTGTGCTTATGTGTTAGATTAGTTTATATGTCTTAGATTTTATCTAATAAAGGCTCATTCATATTGAAAAGAGAAGTATCTTGTGTTTTGTGCTTACAAGTTAATGTCTTAAACTGCCGATCTTGTTACTGTGCTAATAAATAGTGTTTTCACTAAACTTTGGATATTAATATCCAGCGCAGAGTTGATGTTTAAACGGCTCGTTCAGTGAATCGCTAGCCGTTTCAGTGATCAGCCGTGGAAACAGTGATTCCGTTCAAATTCCCTTTAAAATCTTAAATGGATTCCCTTTGAGCTAAATTGACCTGTTTCCCTTACAGTATTATTGGTGGAGCGAATGCGGGCAGTTTAATCTAAATTGTGAGCATAAACCAAGTTATTTAATCTTTTCTTTTGCTGCGGATGAAAGATGAGAAGCTGAGTCGAGACGTATGTGTGTGTGTGACCCGTGACGTAAGCAGCGCACGACCGCTTGAATAGAATGAACGCAGAGGAGGCTGTAACTCAAGTTCGCCTCTCCATTGTAAACGGCAGTAAGTGAACTTAAAGTTAACGTCTGAGATCTTACAATAAGGTAGAAATTGAGCGTGTTCCTCATTTTTGTAATGCCTTGTTTATAGCTAAATTGATTTCACTGCGTGTTTCAGTGCCTCTCAAAAGCTATACTCCCGGCAGGGAATCTCAGTCACCGTTAACTGAACGGAGCTAAACTGTAGTAATTCAAAGGGAAATAAATCGGTGAATAAAGAATAGTGTTCCTCAATCTATTTATCAAAGCCTCGTTATTCATAGTTTGATTGTCAGTGCGTGTTCCACTGCTGAATCAAATGCTATTCGACTCCTTGGGTTAATATTAGAGAATAATGTTTCCCTGTTCACCAATTTGAATGAATATCGCTTAACACTGCGTGTGTCCGAGAGTAATTTGAATGGGGTGCGGTGTTTTAAAAGCTTGATCAAGTAAATTTTAAGTTTGTACCAACAGCGAAGAAAATCTGTTGTGTTTGTGTGTCCAGAGAAACTGGCACGGATCAGATCCGCCGAGATCGCCCTCACTTTTCCCTTAACTACAGCACGAAGCTGCTATTTGAATTAAGTTAAAGTTAACTCTATACGAACTGAGAGTTTAAGCGCCACATCGCAAAACCAACTAACGCTGTGTTGTTATTTGTACAGTGTTGAAATGCGCCGACATTTCATGTAACATGCTTAACTGTACTTGTAATGCAATGATTCATGTGCTAGTCCACTAGAGTTTGTTTTGGTTGCCACAGTTACGACCGTGACACGGAAGTCTTAACCTACTTCCGGAACAACTTTGAACTGCGCACGCGCAGCGCATCGTTGCTAGTGTAAACAAACTCCACGGTGTTGCTAAACTAACGAAACAGTTGTATTTACATTGAAGTCTATGTTAAGGCCACTAGCCTCAAAGGTTAGCCGTTAGCATTAACATCCAGTGGTTGAATTGTGTCTGTGTGGGCAACGCTGAAGTGATTTAACCCTTTAAACATCTCAACTAATACACTTGTTGGTCGCTTTCTCTCTCTTATTTCTCTCTTTTCTCACGATACCATTTATTGGCATTTTACTAGAAAGGGAAATATTGACTCACAATTATTAATTGTCTCAAATTCAAATTTAATTGCAACAATAAATTTATTTTGAATCATTCAAATTTCCCTCTTAGATCATTTCATATGATCATTATTTCTAGTATTCTCTTTGGGCCTTATTATTTTAGGTACGAACAAGACTTGAACTTTGAAAGTTTAAGTAAACTTATTCTCTACCTAATTTATTTATTACCCATCTGAATATATTCTATTCAGACCTGTACTTATTTTTATTGCGTTTTTTACCCCTCTTTCTTCCTGTTTTGGTTATACACTTGGCCACTATTGTTTTATTATAGATTTTCTCCTTTATATTTAATTTAATTTTTGCTTATTTTGCCCATTTATTACTTTTTAATTTGACCTTTATTCTTACCATTTTTCTTTCCTCTGTGTATCCTAGCTTGGGAACGACACACCTGAGCCCTAAAAGGAGACATTGTTATCCCTCACTACGAGTTCAAATAAATTAGAAAGACAACTCTCTTTCACTTAAAGTTTATTTTTTTTGATTAGTTGTGTAGCAACTAAAACAACGCTCTCGTCGTAGTTGAGATAACCTCTACTGAGACTTACCATCTCCGTCCCCTCTCTCCTTTCCTTTCCTCTTCACTTTTAACATTTGTAGGGACATGTAAGAACCATCAATCAATTCTAAGTGAATGAAATACACAATCTTGTCAAAGACAAATCACCCTTATGAATTTGATTGTAATCAACCCCTCCTTTGTTCTTCCTAACCTCCCTACATTTGGAAACGCAATCCAAGTTTTAGCATCTCATCTAACGCTGAGATCAATTTAATAGAGATACGTGTTGAACAACTGTTGCCTTCGCAGCCTCCCTGGTGAGCGGTCCAACTGTAAGGTGTACGGTGTCAATCCTGTCAGACTAAGGAAAGAGAGATATCAGCATTATTATTGTATTCTTTTGTCCAAAACAAGAGATTTAATAATATTGTTTACCTTCTTGATTACATTTAATTGGGAAAATTAATTTTCCTCATTTTAAAAACAGAAATTGTTGCTTTGCATTGAATTTGTTTTTCACCTCTTTTTCTCTTTCCCTCTTCCTCATTAGAGTGACAAAGTCTTCGCATCTCTAGTCTACTTAGACGCCCTGAGATCAACAAAGTCATCACCACACTTCACTAGTGGTTCACAATCACTGATACAACACTTAGTTGTCCCACCACACATAGGCTTTTACTCACACAGATCTGTGTCAGTCTCTCTTCTCCCCAGCGTGCAAACATGCCACAGACTGCAGACCCCATCGCCCATGAGGAAGATGTGAACACTTGGCTGAGAGGCATGACCGACAGCCTCACCCCCAAGACGTTTGAACTGTTATTATTTTTATTAATAATCCTAATCCTGAGAAGATTCCTGACACAAGATTCAAGCCAGAACAACAACCACGAGGAGCTAGTCAAGATCACCTGCTCCCTAAGCTATGCCTTCACAACCCAGCTGAAACTGAGCAACAAGCACATCACCCACCTTCAAGAGGAGCTGACACGTGCTCAACGTCGCATAGACAAGCTGGAAGTGAAAGTTCAAGATCAACTCAAAGCACCCAGCGAGAGGGAGCAGGAAACAATGGAACAAGTTAAGAAGCTCCAAGCAGCCCTGGCAGCAGCTCAGCTCGAACAGCAACATGCAACAGCTGCCCAAAGAGACCTGGTAAACAGACTCCAGTATGCCGAACAGCTACTAGAGAAAACCAAGAATGACATCAGAGACATGAATTCTGAAATCAGTGCTTTGAAAGACCACCTTGACAGGTACAGAACTGAAATGGACAATCTGACCCAACAACTAGACGATACCAATGATGAGCTCTGCATGGTCAGAAAAGAACTCCAATATGCTTACAAGCAGAAACAAGAGCCAAGGAGAGAGAAACATCTCTTAGCCTCATCACTGCTGACCAGAGCAGAGTCCCACGTCCAAGAACTGGCATATGACGAAAGGAGCGAAGGGCCACAACTCAAAACCTCACCTGCCTTCGCCACACAACCCTTTCCTGCCAACAAAGGAAAACCTCCCGTCCAAGACCTTGGAGCTGCACAAGGGATGACCATCAAAGACCTCAACAAGCTGTCTGAAAACATCAGCAGGTTCAACCTGAACTCCACAGAGGGCCACGACATCCAGGCTTACCTGCAAGATATCGAATTTCATCTGGAAATGAGACATCATGTGACTGACAGAGACAGGTTATACATACTTAGAGCCACGTCCAGTCCCGAGGTACGAAACTTCCTAGATCGACAGCCCAGTCAAACAAAGTCAAACTACCAGCGACTTCGTGAGGTCCTGATTAAAGAGTTTACAGACCCAAAGTCTGAACATGGACTGTTGACTGCCTTGGAAAACAAACAAGGTCGACAAGAGACTCCACAAGCTTACTACAACCGACTCCGACAAGCCTACTTTGGTGCACACAACAAACCTGACCTTGAAGAGGATGTGAACTTCAAAAGCCTCTTCCTAAAGAATCTGCACCCTGGAGTCAGCCACCATCTAGGCGTCATGGCCTGTCCGCGCTCCATGACCATCCAACAGTTGCGTGACCTAACACAAAAGGCCTATAACAAGCAAAAGATGGCCTCAAAGAAAGGTAACAAAACATCGACAATCTTGAACTCTGTCAACAAAGACTCAAGCCTTGCACTGGACCACACCCAGTGGCATCACAACGGCAGAGTCTTCCATCAAGAGCACAGAGAATGTGACACCCATGTCCACAACCGCTTTCAGCCCAACCGCTGGAAAAATCCATGGGACCAGCCACGCTTCTCAAGAAACCAAGAGGATAAGAACAACTGGAAACCTAACCAGACATCCAAAGGTAATCACCTGACTCATCCAAGAGCAAGTCATGTGGGTAAGCGTCAACGAAACCCACCTCAGCACCACTCAGACATGCACAGTGCTGAGTATTCACAAGAACATGACAGCTTACCATCAGAAGACATGGAACAAATCATGAGACAACTGAAAGAGTTCCTTCAAGACCAGTTTCACACTTATGACCACAAAGTTGAGTCATGCTTGCTGTGACCAGCGACAGAATGGAAGGCCGGTGATCACCTGGTGCACCACATCAGAGATGACAAGCACCTGTTCAACAACCACCCGGAACGAACAAGTCTTTCACGGCGAACCGTTGATGAAAAATCTGAGGTACTAAAGAACATCACCTCAGTCACCCATCGCTCATTAACAAACTGTCAAATGAACTCCAACTCCAAGAACCACATTCCTGTCTGTGCAACAGCGACCACCAGAGCACAGAAGGTCAGAAAGTCTGCCACAGCCAGAAGGCATCACAAGAAGAGTGCAACATAGGAGACAAAGTTTTGCAACCCAGCTTCACACAGCCCTGCCAAACTACCTCCGACTGTCTGCTAAAGAACTTCCTGCCTTGCTGGACTGACCCCCATTAGACCATGGACACGCCCTCATCCAAGCCAAGGATGCAGAGAGCCAGTCTTCCATGACATACAAGCAAAAGGGGGAGACAACACAGACTGAAACAGATCTGACCACACATACACTACACCTTCAACACACACAACATTACCTACACCCAGAGGTAACCACATCTACTGATAACACATTCAACAAACATATTCTTCCCACAGGTAGAATATCCAAATTTTAACGTAACAAAGTTACCTATACCCACCATGAAGAAACATGCAGCCATCCTTACAATAGGTAGAACACCTAACACTAAGTTAAGGTACATGACACACTAGCTGCACATGACATCCTAGCTCAACAGTAGTTGTAAGCCATGCTAGGAAAACCCACAGCAGCTTCGTTTTGTTTTGTTCTTCTTTTACCTATCCTTCTCCTTCCCCTCTTTCCTGAGTAGGTGAAACACCTAGACACCCTGCAAGGGTTGAAGGTCTGATATTAGGATTGACTCCCCACACCTAATATCCGCCAGCCACTCTAAACTGAATGGAAGCCAGAGAGCTCCAGGCACGATAGGTCAACTCATTTCATTGCAAATGATGTTACTAGAAAATTAACGGTAAACGTTTAAATTAAGACAACCTAGAAGAACCAAACAAAGTTATCCACAAATTTGATTGGCGAATCAAAATACAACAACGATTTCCAAAATGATCTAAACTATCCTCAATGTACTAAACTACATTGACTAATTGAATTTAACCACGTGTACCTAAATAACCTGATGCCTGCACCAGTACAGTAACTGTCATGGAGGTGTTGTCTTGTTGTTTGCTGTGTTTGTCTGCTTCTTCTGCCTTTGTTTCTCCAGCGATCGACGATGTCTTCAGCTAAACACCTCGCCGATTGAAGGGGGGATATGTAGCGTGAACCAGACAAATTAAAGATTCGATCGGGAGCCTGGTTGAAACATGAGCCGAATTCCACAGAAAGGCAGGATGTTGTAAATCAGACTCCTAGCACCACAGTCTGATAACCAACCAACTCTTTCACAGAACAGCTTTCAACATTAACACCATTAGAACAATTATTGACAATTTCAATTCGAAGAAGAGATTGTCTAATTTGGGGCAAGTAATCAAAGAGATGGACAGTCTGACCCTCACATGTAAAGCCATGAGAGTAAACAAGATCGTTGGATTGACTTCCCCCCACCTAGCAGAACCAGACTGAAATTCCTAAGGAGACCTGTTAACCCCTCTGGTCTTCACAGGACATATCCTTACTCCCCAGAATGGCACAGAGAATGCCTTCCAATGCATATATGCACCAAAATGAACTCAAAAAAGACTTCTAAATGGATATCAGTCTATTGCTTAACTCCATATAATACATGTAACCCACACATTTGATTATAATGTTTCTAATCACTTATTGTGTATGTCTTTTTAAATAACTCTTGAATAGCTTAAGGGATCATATTCATGGTTAGTATGTGTGTGTTCGAATCTTCTTGCTTGAAACGTTTCTGACCATCAGTTATTTGTCAAATGTATCATATTCTTGTTATAGGAATCATGTCCAAATTATACCCTGCAAAAGCGGGAAAATTCGGACCACGTGCTTGATAAGATAACATATGATTTATGAATGGGTGGGACAAACACTGCAACACCCCGAGAAAAGACAATATCTAATTGGTCAAGACCATATTTGAAGTGTGGCCAAAATGCCAGTTTTAATATTCAGGACACCATCAAATTTTGCTTTTAGTTTTTAGCTTTTGTTTAGCTTTTGCTATCAGTCATATCAGCTTTTAGCTTTTAGCTTGCGTTTTAGCTTTTGCTATCAGTCATGCCGGCTTTTAGCCTTTGCTTTTTAGCTTTAGCTTTTAGTCATGCTTTGTCAACACTTTTAGCATTCTTTGAGCGCGGTTCCAGCGTGCTTCGGCCTGCACGCCTGCTGGTACTTAGCCACGATGAGAAGAAACACCACCTAGTCTCGTCAAAATTTACTTCTATTCTTTTACTTTAGTTTTTTTTATTTTCCGTTTGAGAGTTCGTGTTCTGAGTTAAGTTTTGTAACGCCGTGTCTCCGAGTCTGACCTCGCGTGCCCGTCTGAAACTTCAACCAGCCCACAACTCCGCATCTTCAGCCTACCCTCAACCAGGGGCTTCCCAAGACGTCACTTCAACGACTACTGAACTTCCAGCCAATCAGCAACCTCGGGAAACCCCCTTTTCAGCGACAACAAAGGGAACCCCGTTACACAGGCATCACAAGTAACGTACCTCCAGACTCTGATCTGTTATCTAATATAATTTTAACCTCATTGAGGAACTCAATGCGAGGGTTAATTAAGTGATTAATGGTTGTTCATGTCTATGCAATTTCACATATTGCTGTAAACTTGGGATTTCACATTTTCATTCTCTTAAACTCATTCTTCCCTAACTTTCTATCCTCCTGCAACTTGTGTGAATGTGTGAGTGCGTGTGCTTATGTGTTAGATTAGTTTATATGTCTTAGATTTATCTAATAAAGGTTCATTCATATTGAAAAGAGAAGTATCTTGTGTTTTGTGCTTACAAGTTAATGTCTTAAACTGCTGATCTTGTTACTGTGCTAATTAATAGTGTTTTCACTATACTTTGGATATTAATATCCAGCGCAGAGTTGATGTTAAACGGCTCGTTCAGTGAATCGCTAGCCGTTTCAGTGATCAGCCGTGAAACAGTGATTCTGTTCAAATTCCCTTTAAAATCTTAAATGATTCCCTTTGAGCTAAATTGACCTGTTTCCCTTACACTACTAACAAGACACTAGCATGATTAATATTGGCATGTCATTTGCATGTTTCTAGCATGATTAGCATGTTGTTATCAAGTTGCTAGCATGAATAACATGCAACTAGCATGTTGCTAGCATGATTAGCAAGTTACTAACATGTTGCTAGCATTTTTAGCATGATTAGCATGTTATTAGCATATCGCTGATGATAGATAGATAGATAGATAGATAGATAGATAGATAGATAGATAGATAGATAGATAGATAGATAGATAGATGAGTTTGGGTTTCTGAAGCGTTCTGTTCTGTTGCATTCTGCAAGTGAACGTTGCTTGATTGTGCCATCCCAAAGAA
Source organism: Cyprinus carpio (assembly GCF_018340385.1). Taxonomy (NCBI): domain Eukaryota; kingdom Metazoa; phylum Chordata; class Actinopteri; order Cypriniformes; family Cyprinidae; genus Cyprinus; species Cyprinus carpio. The sequence goes on from NC_056587.1 coordinate 6,349,337, forward strand.
GCACAAAGTCACTTTTACGGACTTTCAAATTAAATGTTCCCTCCTGGTGGAATGACCTTCCCAACTCGATCCGAGCAGCTGAGTCCTTAGCCATCTTCAAGAATCAGCTTAAAACACATCTCTTCCATCTTTATTTGACCCTCTAACTTTAGCACTTACTATTCTAATTCTATTCTTTAAAAAAAAAAAAAATAATAAATAAATCTAACTAGCTTTATAATCCTTTTGCATTCTGTGTGTTTTCTTTTCATTTATTATACAATTAACAAAAGCAAAAAAAAAGACCTCTAACACTAGCTTGCTCTATTCTTTTTCTATTCTATGTTTTCTTTTTATTTATTATATTATTTAATAGCCCTTGCTATGTGTACTGCGTTTAAGATAACTGAGACTTGTTATAGCACTTGTATATCATTGCTCTTTTGTGGACTTTGATTGCTTCCATTGTCCTCATTTGTAAGTTGATTTAAATAAAAGTGTCTGCTAAATGACTAAATGTAAATGTAAACTTAATAACTAGATAAAAAAGTTTGTCAAGACAAACTTTAAGTTGGCTTGAGAAAGCCGGACCAGAAAGTTTGAAAAAGTTTGAAACGATTAAAAAGTTTAAGAAGTTTAAAAAGTCTTAAGTTTGATGGTCAAACTGTGCATTTGAAGTAGTTTGAAAAGCTTAAAGTTTGAATGTTTTGAAGACAATATAGTCCGTCAGAGATAGATAGATTGGTAGATTGATAGATAGATAGATAGATAGATAGATAGATAGATAGATAGATAGATAGATAGATAGATAGATGAGTTTGAAGGGTTAGAAATAGTACATAGAAGGGAATTCTCATTGAGTCTAATGGTCTTCACTGTTTAGATTTGAATTTTGACAGTTGGAGTTTGATGGAATGTTAAGATGGGCCAAGACTTTTCAATGTAAGGCTAAGGGAAGTTTAAGACAGATTTCAGCTACTTAATAATAAGCTAAAGTAGCAGATCAGGCTTTCTTTAGCCAACCTAATAACTAGATAAAAAAGTTTGTCAAGACAAACTTTAGGTTGGCTTAAGAAAGCCTAGCTAGAAAGTTGGAAGTAGTTTAAAAGCTTTAAGTTTGAAGGTTTTCAGTTTTAACTAGTTTGAAGTTTAAATTAGTTTTAAAGCTTTAAAGTTTTAAACACAATGCAGTTTATCAGATAGGGTACACTGGGTGGTTTCTAAGGTGTTGCTATGCTCTTGCTAGGGTATCCTATTGCTAGGTTGGTTTTCACAGTGACCCTAACTATTACTGTATTAATTTTCATGTCATTTTACTTTACAGTTTAACCCTTTCGCACGTGAGTTTAAAATATTCAAGCTGAGACCCCGGCGTGAGTTCTTTTTCAGGCGACCGTTATTTAGAGTGTGCCGCTTTTACTGTTTCCATGGCGACGCGTCATGCTTGTCATGTGACACACCAAAGCCAAAATAGATCTATATGACACATGGATCGCTTTTATTTCGTTTTTCCTGTTTTATTCAAAATATTCACAAACATTCTCACTATATTATGATATATCTGATATTCCGATTCTGGAATATGTGCAAGTAAATATATTTGGTAGTTTAAACACTTTTATATCGACCGTGTTAGTTGATCTATACCGAGTGATGGGCGCCGCCATGTTAGTTCGCGCTGAATCCGAGCTGTGGGATTTACAACATGCAAATTCATCCTCTCCTCCCGAAGCATGTTGAAGTAGGTCTCCGGTAAATTCGGAGAAGGGCAGAGTAAACTTTATAGTTACCTACACAATCTGTATATGATATTAATAAAAACATGTAGTCAAATTATATTTGTAAGGGTCATTATTGCCGTTTACATAGACATCAGCATGTATTTTACAAACTGTAAATGTATGGTTTTGGTAGTACTTATGTGTTTTTAAATATTTGAAACCTAAAATAAGCATTATATGGTTGAAAACACTGAATATTTGTGATGATATGTCCAGCACTCAGTGCATCCGATCTGGCTCTGCGCCAGCCAAAGCGCGAAAGTGGATTTAAATTCAGCAGTTGATGACGTGACGCACTGAAAGTTCTAATCACACCGGTGTGATCGTACTCTTCAGGGACCAGCCAAGCCTGATCACACTGGTGTGATCGTACGCGCTAAAGTATGGGATTATTATCCTGCTGTTGCATGCTTCGTTAGATTTATAATCTGGTGTTTAATTAAAGTTATGTGTTTGTTACATTGATAAGATATAAAGAGCGCTGGTCACTTTAAGAGTTTGGAATGGACAGTGACGTTGACGCTAGAATGTTGTCACGCAGTCAGTGATGTGAGTGTTGAGTTGATGGAGTTCAGTAAGGTTGATGAGAACAATAAAAAGTAAAATAAGTTTAAGTACGTGTAAGGGAAACAGGTCAATTTAGCTCAAAGGGAATCATTTAAGATTTTAAAGGGAATTTGAACAGAATCACTGTTTCACGGCTGATCACTGAAACGGCTAGCAATTCACTGAACGAGCCGTTTTAACATCAAATCTGCGCTGGATATTAATATCCAAAGGATAGTGAAAACACTATTAATTAGCACAGTAACAAGATCGGCAGTTTAAGACATTAACTTGTAAGCACAAAACACAAGATACTTCTCTTTTCAATATGAATAAGGCTTTATTAGATAAATCTAAGACATATAAACTAATCTAACACATAAGCACACGCACTCACATTCACACAAGTTGCAGGAAGATAGAAAGTTAGGGAAGAATGAGTTTAAGAGAATGAAAATGTGAAATTCCAAGTTTACAGCAATATGTGAAATTGCATAGACATGAACAACCATCAATCACTCAATTAACCCTCACATTGAGTTCATCAATGAGGTTAAAATTATATTAGATAACACCAGTACAGATCAGAGTCTGGAGGTACGTTACTTGTGATGCCTGTGTAACGGGGTTCCCTTTGTTGTCGCTGAAAAGGGGGTTTCCCGAGGTTGCTGATTGGCTGGAAGTTCAGTAGTCGTTGAAGTGACGTCTTGGGAAGCCCGTGGTTGGGCGTAGGCTGAAGATGCGGAGTTGTGGGCTGGTTGAAGTTTCAGACGGGCACTTGAGGTCAGACTCGGAGACACGGCGTTACAAAACTTAACTCAGAACACGAACTCTCAAACGGAAAAGAAAAGAAACTAAAGTAAAAGAATAGAAGTAAAGTTTGACGAGACTAGGTGGTGTTTCTTCTCATCGTGGCTAAGTAGCAGGCGTGCAAGCCGAAGCATGCTGGAACGGCGCTCGAAGAACGCTAAAAGTGATGACAAAGCATGACTAAAAGCAGCAGCTAAAAAGCAGGCTAAAAGCCGGCATGACTGATAGCAAAAGCTAAACGCAAGCTCAAAGTTAAAAGCAAAATTTGATGGTGTCCTGAGTATTTAAACTGGCATTTTGGCCACACCTCAAATGTTGTCTTGACCAATTAGATATTGTCTTTTCTCGGGGTGTTGCATTGTTTGTCCCACCCATTCATAAATCAGATGTTATCTTACCAAGCACGAGGTTCGAATTTTCCCGCTCTTGCAGGGTATTATTTGGACATGATTCCTATAACAAGAATATGATACATTTGACAAATAACTGATGGTCAGAAACGTTTCAAGCAAGAAGATTCGAACACACACATACTAAACAATGAATATGATCCCTTAAAGCTATTCAAGAGTTATTTAAAAAACATACACAATAAGTGATTAGAAACATTATAATCAAATGTGTTGGTTACATAAATGATATGGAGTTAAGCAATGGACTGATATCCATTTAGAAGTCTTTTTTGAGTTCATTTTGGTGCATATATGCATTGGAAGGCATTCTCTGTGCCATTCTGGGGAGTAAGGATATGTCCTGTGAAGACCAGAGGGGTTAACAGGTCTCCTTAGGAATTTCAGTCTGGTTCTGCTAGGTGGGGGGAAGTCAATCCAAAGATCTTCGATTACTTGCCCCAAATTAGACAATCTCTTCTTCGAATTGAAATTGTCAATAATTGTTCTAATGGTGTTAATGTTGAAAGCTGTTCTCTGAAAGAGTTGGTTGGTTTATCAGACTGTGGTGCTAGGAGTTGATTTACAGCATCCTGTTGCATTTCCAAGGAATTTGGCTTCTCTTGTTTCAACCATGCTCACGATCGAATCTTTAATTTGTCTGGTTCAGGCCTCATACGCTACATACGAGTCCTCTTTACAGACATAACAATTGGCAACAAGGATGGCTGAGGAATTCCCCGCAGTGTCGCTATCTCCCCCGAACCCCTTTTTGCCCCATCCTGGCGAACCTACAGTCCCATGGGAGCAGTGGAAAATGTCGTTTGAAACTTACCTGTTAGCAATGGGCCTCGATGGCGTCCCGACGAAGTGGAAAATGGCCATACTCCTCCACTGTCTTGGTGCCGAAGGACAGCGTGTATTTCGCACACTCGGAGATGCGGACGATTACGCCGCTGCGATTACACTGTTAGATCGACACTTTGAAAAAAAAACCTGTTTAAAACGGTTGCAGTTCCGGCAGTGGAGACAGCGCGCTGGTGAGTCGATTGCTTAATATGTCGCTGACTTGAGAGGACTGGCAAAACCGTGCTGTTTTGGTGCTTTATCAGATGAGATGATACGAGATCAGTTGATTGAGAAAACAACCAATACACTCGTTCGGGAGCGGCTGTTATTGGAAGATGATAATCTCACTTTAGAGAAAGCTGTAATTCTGGCCTCTCAAATTGAGTCTGCTGCACAGTGTGCTGCTAAATTAAATACATCACACGAATCAAGGTGTAAGCCGTGGGGACATGATACAAGAATGCACACAAGTTTACAGGACAGAGGCAGATGTATCTTCAAGTGCAGACATACAATATGCACGTCCTCAAGTTAATCGGCGATGTGGAAATTGTGGGTCCACTAGGCACTCATCGCATGCCCCTGACTGCCCTGCACGGGGGCAAACATGCCGACGCTGTCAAAAGCTGAACCACTTTGCAAAATGTTGTCGGTCTGCCCCAGTTCAAGCTCCTACACAACGAAACCCACGTGTTAACAATACAACCCCTGCCATTATTCATTCAATAAATACCAATTCAGCAGGGTTTTCTACATGCGCTGTTACTATAGCCGATTCCTGTATTTCACTGCTACTGGACACAGGGGCTAAAGTCTCACTACTCAATATGGCTACTTATGAACGTTTCCTGACACACTTGCCCTTTCAGCCACCTTCTCTGAATCTGTTTGGATATGGAAGTTCTGCAATTGATGTTATCGGCCTTGTACATGCGCCTGTCCAGTATGGCAACAAGGTCCTACCCGACTTCCCTTTTCACATTACACACCATGGCAACAATATCCTTGGATTGGACCTGTTTATTAGTCTGGGCTTTTCTCTGCTGGACAATAAGGGGGCTTAAATTCTGACTGTCAGCTGTCCCTGGCAACATGAATGGCCAACATTGTTTGAAGGCCTTGGCTGCCTAGCTGCGTTCACTCATCAGCCTCTTTTGGATCCTACAGTTAAACCAGTCATTCAGCCACTTCGCCGCATTCCGCTGGCATTGCGTGAGTTAGTCACAGCAGAACTTGTGAAACGGCAAGCAGAGGGCATCATCGAACCTGTTGACGCCTCCCCATGGGTGTCTAATCTGACAGTGGCTAAGAAAAAATCTGGCGGACTAAGAGTTTGTGTGGATTTAAGGTCTGTCAATAAAGCAGTGATCCCAGATCGCTACCCTCTGCCATCAATCGAAGAGCTGACTACACACTTTCATGGCTCAACAATTTTTTCCAAACTTGACCTCCGTCTAGGCTATCTCCAGGTTCCCCTCCACCCAGACAGCAGAAATCTTACTGCATTCGTTACGCACTCTGGCGTATTTCGCTACACAAGGATGCCTTTTGGACCCCCTAGCTGTTCTCAAAAAATCATGTCCACTATACTGGCTGGTGTCCCTGGCACTGCCATCTACCTTGATGACGTCATTGTCCATGCCCTGAATGCAGTGATTCATGAACAGCGCTTAAGGGCTACTTTTGCTTCACTCAGTCAACACAATTTGACACTTAACATGGAGAAATGCTTATTTGCAGTACCAGAGGTTGACTTTGTTGGTTTTCATGTTTCAGCCATTTCATGTTTCAGCCTGTCGCCATTGCACTCCAATATTGAGACTATACATCAGGTGCCGGAACCTTCATCCGTAGCACAGGTTGCATCGTTTCTAGGGATGACAACATACTATATGCGTTTTCTACCTCAGTACTCCACAATTACGTACCCTCTCCGCCAACTGCTCAAAAAGGATGCTCCATGGACCTGGTCTTCAGCCTGTTCTGATGCCTCCAGCAGTATGACTTTACAATACAATACACCTCAGGCAGAGATAATGTGGTGGCTGATTTGCTGTCCCGTTCTGTGTCATCGCCCATTGCCTTCTGTCAGGTGGCTGAGGACGGGGACCTTATTCATTTAGTGCATGCACCCCTGACAGCCTTTGTGTCCTTGGAGGAACTCACAGCGGAGTCTGCTGCTGATTCCACACTATCTGTGGTCCGTGAGTATGTCCTGAATGGCTGGCCAACTCAAGTGGCAACAGATATCCAGCCATATGCCAGAGTGAAACACGAATTGTCATGCTGGAATGACACATGCTTGGCTCGTGGACAATGCGCCATTATTCCTGCTAGACTCAGAGGACGAGTGCTGACCATGGCGCATGAGGGCCATCTCGGCATAGTCCGACTAAAGCAGCGCTGTAGGGATCTTGTATGGTGGCCGGGGTTGGACAAAGACATTGAACAGCTTGTTCGGGATTGTGCTCCATGTCTTGTAAGCGGGAAAACAGGCTCACCAGTTCCGCCGCCACTAGGGTCTTTGCCTTGGCCAACTCGACCCTGGGACCACATTCAGCTGGACATCTGTGGGGAACTCCATGATGTGCCTCATCATTTGCGTTTCCTTGTAGTAGTTTATGATCTACATTCGAAGTGGCCGGAGGTTACATCTGTGGGCTTGGTCACATCCAGTTCCATCATTGACTTTCTGGAGTTGCTCTTTGCCCGCTGGGGCCTGCCAAGGACTTTGACAACAGACAATGGCCCCCAACTAGTGTCTGCTGAGTTTATCAGCTACATCCAAAGCAAAGGCATCAAACACATTCGAACAGCTTACTATCACCCCCAGTCGATTGGGGGCGTAGAAAGATTCAATCAGTCACTAAAAAATGGTCTGAGAGCCCACTTAGCACAAGGCTGCTCTTTCAATGAGGCCTTGTCTCAGACTCTTCTACACTACAGAGCAGCTCAGCATGCCACCACTGGGGTGTCACCAGCAAAACTGATGCTGGGGCGAGAGCTGGAGTTACCCCTGCATAGACTTTGCCCTCCTACTTCTCATGGTGGAAATCCTGTGGTGAAAGCCAGGGTACGTGAACAACAGCTGAAAGCACGGGGCAGATTCGACGCAAAGAAAAAGGCCCGGACTCCAAGAATCTTCCCAATGGACTGGGTGCGGGTTCAGCGGCCACACCGGAAAAACAAGCTCCACACTTTCTGGTCACAGCCCCAGCAGGTGCAAAAGCAGTTAGGTCCAGTTACATTCCAGCTATCTGATGGTTCCCGTTGGCATGCCAGTCGGCTTAGGAAAGTACTGTGCCCTTCTGGTGCAGATCACACCCGAGACACTGTGCTCCCTTGCTCTCTGCTCAGTTCTTCATACCCTCTGCCCCCAGCACAGCATCCAGTGACTCTGCAAGCAACATCCCTACCACCATCTGAACCATCGCAAGGCCAGATCGCACACTCGGCCTGCTCGCTTTCAGGATTACTTAACGTTCTTTCACACTTAGTTCACTGGGAGGGGAGGAGAAATGTTGCATGCTTAGTTAGATTTATAATCTGGTGTTTAATTAAAGTTATGTGTTTGTTACATTGATAAGATATAAAGAGTGCTGGTCACTTTAAGAGTTTGGAATGGACAGTGATGTTGACGCTAGAATGTTGTCACGCAGTCAGTGATGTGAGTGTTGAGTTGATGGAGTTCAGTAAGGTTGATGAGAACAATAAAAAGTAAAATAAGTTTAAGTACGAGTCCTCTTTACAGACGTAACACCTGCCATGATTCAAAACTGAAAATAAAGTTCTGAAAGGTTGAAACTAAGTGTTCGAAAACTCAAAATCTTATGAAAAAAAGTTTTGCAAAATCGAAAAATAAGATTTGCAAGCTTGCAAAATGTAAAAAAATAAAAACATCTCTGCAAACATTATGTTGTTTTTGAGATTTCCTTCTTCAGAACTGCAAAAAAAATTTACGATGTTGCGCAAAGAATTTTTCAGAGTTTCGAATTTGTCACTGTTCTCCCAGTGTATAGTTTGTTTTCCAGATTTGAAACCTTGTAAATAGTGATCTGAAAAACTGGTGTGCGAATAGGTGAAAAAAGTTTTGAAACTCTGAAAACTGAGGTTCGAAAGGGTGAAACTTATTACATTACATTACATT